>NC_056733.1:502322314-502424814 GCF_019279795.1 Protopterus annectens
TGGAGAAGAGTGTCAGGAGTGATTTGTGACAGACGAGTACCAGTAAGAGTGAAAGGGAAGGTCTACAAGAGGGTAGTGAGACCAGCTATGTTATATGGGTTGGAGACGGCGGCATTGACAAAAAGGCAGGAGTCAGAGCTTGACATGGCAGATATGAAGATGTTAAGATTTGCACTGGGTGTGACAAGGATGGACAGGATTAGGAATAAGTATATTAGATGGTCAGCCCAGGTTGGAAGGTTTGGAGACAAAGCCAGAGAGGCAAGATTACATTGGTTTGGACATGTGCTGAGGAGGGATGCAGAGTATACTGGGAAAAAGATGCTAAAGATGAAGCTGCCAGGTAACAGGAAAAGAGGAAGGCCTAAGATAAGGTTTATGGATGTGGTGAGAGAGGACATGCAGGTGTTTGGTGTGACAGAGCAAGATGCAGAGGACAGGATTAAATGGAAACAGTTGATTCGCTGTGGTGACCTCTAACGGGAGCAGCCGAAAGAAGAAGAAAATACTTGTTTGTGCGTGTTTTTTGAGCTTGTACTACAATAATACACTATACCATTTTATACTTACAGTAAATTTGTTTTATCTTTCTTGTTTAATGCTTATCAAAGACATTTTTAAAAGTTGTTTAATGTGGTTCGATTATATATTTGATTATCTGAACAGTTTGAAAATCTGAACTACCCTTGGTCCCAATTAGTTTGGACAATTGACTATCTACTGTATGAACAACTTAACTAATGAATCAAAGGAATGTTTTCTATAAACATATTAGTTCTGGAATACTAACAAGTGCATTTTCTCTTTTCTTGATGTTCAGACATTGACCATAAATCATGGGTGGAATTGATTTTGGCACATTTAGGTATTTTGTTCATGCATGATTTACTGTAGCTGCCTTGCTGAAAAGCAATATGAAGTTTTCAGCTTCGCATAGAAAAAAAAATGACAAAAATCAGCCACCTATTCTTCTGGGCCCATATGATCTTCCATTTCCTTTCAGCCCCCACATGAGAAGCCAGAAGCAAAGGAATCATCTTTGCCCTGTTAAAGTACAGACTTCCAATGACTGCTGCAGCTTCCAGCAAACATGAGTGCCCTCCTCTTTCCAGTAAAATCTGTTGGTGTTATAACTAACTCCTCCTGGTCAGAATACTACTGTCATACAATAAAAAAAAAAATGTAAATGGCTTCCAGTGAAACAACGGGCTTACTTCTTAGTAGGAATCTTCCCTTTCAAATTTCTACATCTTGATAGCTTCACACACCCTGCTATTAAATTCACCATCATCATTCTCTGCTGTAACCTCAGAGCATGCAAACAGACCTTTTTCAGCAATGGCCTCAGTCAAAAGGAAGACAATATGAAAATCTACAACCACATTGAGAAAAACATAATTTTACACTGAGGATGCATGCAGAGCATGAATCTAAAAGCAAGCCATATTTGTCAGTTGTGATTTCTAACATAAACATTTTATAAACATATAGCACATGGTATACAATTATTAATCTTTAATGCGAAATTTAAACAATTAACAACTGAACATCTGCCACTTGCAAACACTCTAGCATGTAGTTTTCTCATCAAATAATACCCTGTCATTCTAGTGTGTAGATTTGCAACCAAAATAAATGTCTTCTGTCAGCTGAAGAATGTGATGCGTGTGGTGATTCCTATGCCCATCACAGTGATTAGCCTGGATTAAGGTTATACTTGTATCACATCAAAATCAAACAAGGTCAGTGCAAATGTTTCACCACTGGCCATATCACCTAACAACCTACACACACCAGCATGCAGACAATTTTAATTCAATGAGCCTTAACTATATTACCGCTTCCAGTTGAAATGATGTAAAACAATGTACAAACTATAAATAACCATTTTGTAAACACAGACCTTGTTACAGATGGACATAAATAGCATTTCTCTATCTTTTGCTTGACAACTGCATATTGTATTCATATTAGGATTGCAGCTGTTTCTTTTGCCTTACATGCATATTGTAATCAGATTATCAGTTATGTTGTTTGCTTTGCTTTTGTACAGCTGTTTTGTATCTTGTCAATTATTTTTTTATAAGCCTGAAATTGGTCATTTGTGATTCATGCCCTGACCCAGTAAACAAACATAAATAAGTTAAACATTTCTGCACACAAATAAAATTACTGCTCTATTAAGAATCCTGCTTGTTCCATTTCTCACACCTATTATCACTATTATTTGCAAGGACCATAATGAGATGTTCACGTGGTAGAAAATAATTCCTATAAAAGGCACAAATGCTAACCTTTTTCAGTTTTGAAATGGCTAAAATATGGCTTTACAAAGCCTTATCACATAATTAATATTTTGTTTCCAATCTCTCCCCTTCTTTCTCCATCTGATACTCTTTCTTTCTAACTTGATTATCCAGATATACCAACCACACATAAAGGTGTTAAGTATGCTTGAAAAAAAGAAATAAATAACAAAGTGAATATAGTTTCAGCCATGACAGTCTGAATGATCAAAAACATTTGATCAGAACCATAGGTAAGGGAAAGAACTTTCTTTTCATATGGTAGCAAAGCCTCCGCACTTCCAATGCTGGTGGTACACCCGTACAGCTCCCCACCGTGTTACAAGCAGTTGCCAAAGAAACTCATTTGAAACAGCTATCTGTTGGTCAGCCTACTGACCCTTAATGAGGTAACAAAATTCCCTACATAATATAACACAGTACATAAACAAAACAAAGTACTAAAATCTGCTGCTTTTTATTTTCCTTATTTTGATAACTGTGTAAAGTGAACTGATCCAAAGACCCTTTTAAGGGCAGTCCTGGCCAGAAGCACAACTAATTAAGTAAATAATATGAATGAGTTCAGGCAGTTACAGGTGAGGTGAAGCCACAGTCATAGACTGATGAAGGACGTTACACTACAGAATACTGACAACAGATATAATATTAAAAAAAACTGAACAATAATCTAGGATTAGTGAATGATAAGGAATCGTTGGACTAAAGACAGATTTGTCTTCCTGAAGCCAGATAGGGGAATTGTCACAACCAAAAGCTTGAGTAATGGTACCAGAAGCCACTGGCATATATTCACAGAGCACAGTGTATCTATCATGAGTGATTGTGTTCATTTTTCATTTTTAAATAAAAAAATAGATGCCATTTATTTGGTTTGCTATACAGAACAGCAAAAAATAATATTAATCATTGTTTCAGTGCAATAAAGTACCACTATACATGTCTTACTGCTGATGAGTCAGTCCAAAAATGATCTGAGCAACACAGTAAATCATTAATCAGTGCAATAAAGTACCACTGTACATGTCTTACTGCTGATGAGTCAGTCCAAAAATGATCTGAGCAACACAGTAAATTTATTTTTATTTGTTAACCCAATGGACACAAGTCTCATTTTAGGGGCAACACAGCCTGATTAACTAACTTGTGCAGTCACACAGCAGGGAAACTGAAGGTGAGGGGGAATCAAACCCTGGACTGTATGACGAAGCTCATTAGCAACTGACAGTCTTAATCCTCTATACTACGTGTAAGACTAACCACAGGTTTCTTAGACAAGATTCAAAGGCTGACCTCATGTACTGAGACTGGGAAACAACAGGGTTGTAAAGGCCAGAAAGGGAATACTGCACCATAAAAACAACCACAGGCTACTCAGTAAGGACAGAAAAGACACAGACTGTAAGACATGAAAACTATGTATGCTAACAAATATATACAAACACGATGTACACACCTACAGCTAAAAAAATAGCTGTGCCTGAAGTGGCACACATGCTGTGGGAATTCTTTTAAGCTAAGGTTCCGACTGGAATTTAAGATCTTAAAAGTTGTTTCAAATGCTGCTGCTGCCTGCTGAAGCTGTTGTTCCTTCATTTTATCTTGTCAGAGGATCAGAAAATAGATTTTAGACAGGATCTTCATAAAACTGGAAAGGCAGCAAGACCTGATAGAAAGCAACTGGCAGACGTCACACAGAAAGAGAGGTCTCCATTACAACTAATTCTGAAAGGAATAACAAAACTGAAAATACAAGCCTGAATATTTTACATGCTAAGTCACCAACAATTTGGTTGGGGGGGGGGGGGCATTTCATCAACATGTGGCAGAAACTACCAGTTCAAAGCAGTGAATATGAGACGTGAACACCAGTTCACTATATAGTACAGCCTATAATAGACCAAAGAGTTAAACATAACTATTTCTTGCTGGAGGGAGATGGCATAGCTCTGCTAGCTTATCTGTCTTCAGGGATGGTGTGGATGTACTGCCTCAAGGTACCTGATCCAGCAGTAGAGATCCTAAAGGAAAACGGAGACAACATGGGAGTGAAGCCTTTGAGAGGGACAGGGTGGCTCTGACAGGTTACATTTCTTGTGGAAGCAAGTGACACTCACTGCATCACAACCCCTGGGGTAGTTTACAGGATAAATGAGGGATTAGGGACTAAAACAGAAGAGTCCTTGCCTTGTTGGATTATGATTCCACTTTTCCCTGCTCAGCTGTTGCTTGGGAGGAAAGAAGGGGTTTGTAGGACTCTTCTGGGGAATGACTGGGCTATGGCTTGATGGTTGAGTGAAGGAGAAACAAATTAACTTTCTTTACTATGTTCCAGAATATTTAGCCAGCTTCCACTACCTTTCATCTTTGTGAGCACCTTTTGGATATAACCAGCTGGAAATATAATTCTATTTTTGAAAATATTTAAACAGATTAACCACTTGTGCAGTATGGATTTTTGTGAGTTGTATACAAACAAAAAGTGAATAATTTTATAGTAATTCTTTTTCTGCTCTTAGACACCACCAGTTCAGGCAGTATATAATGATTAATACTGAACTAAACTACAGTTTACAGCAGAGAGTGTTCTGCTGAGCACAGCACATTTCCCCTTATAGGCCCCTTTACTGAACCAAGTTGGCTATCGTTAAGTTTATCTTCCAAAGCTGCCAAAGGCCACTCTAGCTGTAAAAAATCTGGTCACTTGATGATAAAAGTCCATGAAAAAGCCTTTCAATTAACTTTTTATGTTAGGAATTTTCCTGTTTTGTTCATGCTGTCTGAATTAGTTAAGGTTTAGAAATACAGATGATTGCACAAGTTGACAATGGCTTTAGGCCTGCATTGTGATTAGCCAACACTTTTTTTAACTTCAGAAAACAAAACAGAATACTATAATAACTGAAACACTGGAAGTACAGGCAAAAACAAAATGTAGCCTTAATCAGCAATGTTTTTTTTAAGCAATGGCTCTTAGCCAAGGTCATTTGCCTCATTTCTTTTTGAAGAATGCCATGAGTGTTTTTAACATAATAGGCATAATTTGGAAGGATTATTAAATGAAAGACACAAAGATTGCAAAGCATATCACCCTATCAAGTCTATAAAAGGCAAGGGTCTATATTAGAACATTGAACATTCAAAATTTCGAGTGTTCTAATATCGAACCCTATGAATCGAAAATTTAAAACATCGAACATTTAGAACAGCCAATTTTTTTCCTAGGGAAAAAAATTGCTGTTCCAAAACACATACACACAACACAAGCACACCAAACAAGCAGCAATCCACATACATACACCTAAACTCTTACACCTAACCCTACACTAAACTATACATACACCACCAACTATTCACTTACCTCAACCCAAGCCCTAACCCTAAGGTCCGTCACTATTGCATAGTCACCTCACCTGCTCCCTAACCCTAACTCACCTACCCCGCCCTAACCCTAACTCACTTACCCCACCCTAGCCCTCATATCCACACAATCGCGCACTTACCTGACCTGCGTCCTAACCCTAACTCACCTAACCCGCCCTAACCCTCACGTCCACACAATCGCACACTTACCTGAACCCGACCTGTAACTTTCCACCACAGCACTGAAAATACTGAAGCAACAGAAATGGATAACCAAATTCTTTCCCTAGGAAAAAATTTGTTTTTCTGTTTCTTCGATATTTTCAGCATTCGCTGAAAACGGGTCGATATTAGAACACTCAAAATTTTGAACGTTCGGTGTTCTAATATAGTCTCAAAGGCAATGTTCATAAAGCCATTATGAGTTACAAAGCTAAAGCCCTTATGGGTTGCAAAGCTATTAGAGAGGTCTTGGTTGCAGCCAATAAGCCAAAAATGCCACTATGACCTAGGAAACCTGGGCAGGGCCTCAGCACTAAATGAGGTTTCACCACATGCTCATCACTAAGTTATTATTTTGCTCCATGCTTGAAACTGACTTCATCTTATAACTGTTGGAAAGTTTTCCACCCTGTCACTGTTAGATTCTGTATGATAAGCCTAAGGAAAAGTGTCCCTACTAACCTGCAAGTCCTGCTTCTCTGAGAGGGATCTGTCTGGTCGTGCCCCCCCACCCCAGAATCCTTCTGTGTGACTGAGGCAGTAAAGCTTTACTAATAATGGGGTGCAGATATGTAGTTAAAGAGTGTACTACCAGGAGATTGACCTTATGAATTCTGCTGACCTGACCATCTGTGGATGTTTTTAGAGATACTGCATGGAGCTTAGTTATGTATGGTTAGTGCATCAGTCAGACAAGGAACTCTGCAGTTAGCAGCACAGATGGTATTAGTGTGAGTAAAACCTTGAGTGAGGTCAGCCACAACATATAAGTACAGTTCTAAAAGGAAAGGTTAGTAATGTGATGTCATTCTTATCCCACTCAAATCCACAGTCCTGTTTATGTTACACTGGGATTATCAATTCCTTGGTTCTAGTTCTGTTATAAGGGTACTGACTGATGCTCAACGTTAAGTGTTTTGTACCTGATTCAAAGCTATTTTTTAACAAAACATACCTGCAGATTTATAAATTAGTTGTATAGTTTTAAAAATTCCTATCCAAAAAGCTATTTTGCGATTACAACCTTATAGCATTTATATTTATCATCATTAGTGGATGAAGCATCAGGCAGTAAGAATTGTGCAGAATCTGTGACTACAGATTCAAATCCATGTACAGAAAATGATTCCTGTGTACCCATCATGCAATCTACTTCCCAACATGATGTCACCTACCCCACTTCCTATATATTGTAAGTATAAACACTCACTAGTGTTTATACCTACAATATGTATAACAGCTGGATTCCATACACTTGGTCGAAAATGATTCCAGGCATTGCACTTCACTGAAAGCTCACTTGACTGAAAGCTCACTTGGTTTAAGTTAATTTGGTCAAAAATGGAATATAGCCCCTGCCCCACTGCAGTGCAATCCTGGAGTGAGAATATTAAAAAAGGGGGGGGTGGGGGTGTAGGGTGCATACCCCCCACATAATTTTAATGTATTCACTGTTATAACAAGGTATATCCATTAGAAATGCATTTATATATATATATATATATATATATATATATATATATATATATATATATATATATATATATTTAGTACGAACTATTAGCATAATGAGGGGGGCTATGCCCCCCCACACCCCGCAATGTGGGGGACTGTGCCCCCCACACGCCCCCTTATTTAATATTCTCACTCCAGGGTTGCACTGCAGTGGAGCAGGGGCTATATTCCATTTTCGACCAAATGAATTTCGACCAAGTGAGCTTTCAGTCAAGTGAGCTTTCAGTGAAGCGAACTGCCTGGAATCATTTTCGACCAAGTGTAATTCGACCAAGTGAATAGAATCCATAACAACCACCTAATCAGAGGGAGGAGCTGAGAAACAGCATTTCTCTTTAACTAGATATTTTTGGAGGCATCTTTATTTAGCTGGAGTGCTTACTTGACTTTCTTGCTTGGCTGACTATTGCTGATTTCTGTCTGCATTTGATGTTTCCTTCCGCCCACCTAACTCTTGTTGTACTCTTAAACATGGTGGCTTTTGAGTTGCTAGCTCCTACTATTAATCTGATTTTGGACACTTCTCCCAGTCCCATCTCATTAGCTCATTCTGTTGGGTATGGAGTAGATCAGTTGGAAAGACCCACTCCCTTACATTCTTAAACTTGAATTATCTTCTGTTTCTTCCCTTCTCAATTAAAAACAAACAAAAATACACTTTATTCAGCTGCTTTTACTGTATCTGTGGTTCTTCCTACTTTATTACTTTATTTTGCTTTTTGCTGCTTTTTCTTAAAAGTGTTCAGTTGCATTTATTCTGCTGCATTTACTACTGCTTGTTACTAGCCTGATTAAATTGTAACTGTTATTCTAAGCCTCTTAGTTTTGATTTAAGCACTTTTTAACTTCAAACATTATTTTACATAAGGAAGGTTTGCAGTCTACATTCTTGTGGCAGGAGAAGTTGCTTACATCCTTCTAAGCTGGGAATTGCTGGTTGAAGGTTTATTGTGTGTGTTATTCTAAAAATTTCTTAGTTCTGATTTAAGTGCTTGGGCTTTAGGCCAGTTATTTTACATTAGGAAGGTTTGTGGTCTACACTCCTGTGGTAGGAGAGGGTAGCCTCTGCCCTTCTGAGCTGGGAATTGCTGCCTGATGGCTTATTGTACCTGTTATTCTAAGTGTCTTTGTTCTGGTTTAAGCCCAATTAACCAGAGCTGCACTGTGTTTGGCATCCTTTGCCAGAGGTCCAGAGTGCTTCTGCTTGAATCCAAGCCATCCAAAGCTAATAACAAAAAATTAAGCATATTTTAAGTTTGATCTGCACTTTTTCATCTGTATTTTATTTTACTGCATTAATTTGTGCCTTTTTGACTGTTTTAACTGTTTGTGCCTGCTTATTACCTGCACTTGTTTTGCACTGGTATATTGCTTAGTTAGTATAGACTAGATCCAGACTTGCTGAATCCAGGTTGTTTTCATACACTTGAACTCAAATCCAGCCATCTTACATTAAGAAGGGCTCCCCTGCACCCTTGTGGCAGAAGAGTGTGGATATAGCATTCTCAGAGCTGGGATTTGCTGGAAGAAGGATCATTGTGTGATTTCCTATTGGCAGACTAGTTTAAAACTCTTTAATTTCACCTGCATATAAGCCTTGTGTTTGCAGGGCTTTTGGCTCAAATAACTGGATTTGCTCTGCATTTTGGTATCTTTTGCCAGAGATCTGGAGTGTTTCTGCTTGAATCTAAGCCATCCAAAGCTAAACACAAGAAATTAAGTTTATTTTGAGTTTGATCTGCACTTTTTCATCTGTATTTGACTGTTTTACTGTCTTAATTTGTGCCTTTTGACTGTTTTACCTGCTTATTACATGTACTTGTTTTGCACTGAAATATGGTTTAGTTAGCATAGACTAGATCCAGACTTGTTGAATCTAGCCTGTTTTTCATACACTTGAACTCAAATTCAACCATCTTACATTAAGAAGGGCTCCCCTGCACTGTTATGGAGGAAGAGTGTGGATATAACCTTGTCTGAGCTGGGGATTGTTGGAGGAAGGATCATTGTGTGATTTCCTATTGGCAGACTAGTCTAAAACTGTTTAATTTCACCTGTATATAAGCCCCACATTTGTGCAGTTTTTGGCTCAATTAACCGGGGCTGCTCTGAATTTGGGGATCTATATTATATCATTGAACACTTAAAAAAGCGAACGCTGATTGATCGACCTAATTTAAGCAAAAGCTTACAATCTCGAACTGTCAGATCAGCGTTTTTTTCCCCAGGGAAAAAAATTGCTGATCCAAAACACATACACACAACACAAGCACACCAAACAAACAGAAATCCACACACATACACCTAAAATCTGATACCTAACCCTACACTAAACTATGCACACACCACTAACTACCCACTTACCTTAACCCAAACCCTAACCCTAAGGTCCGTCACTATCGCACACTCAACTCACTCGCTCCCTAACCCTAACTCACTTAAATCCACCCTAACCCTCATGTCCACTCAATCGCACACACACCTAACCCAAGCCCTAACCCTAACTCACCTAAATCACCCTAACACTCACATCCACACAATCGCACACTTACCTGAATCCACCGGTAACTTTCCACCATAACACTGAAAATACCAAAGCAACAGAAATGGACAACCGAATTCTTTCCCTAGGAAAAAATTTGAGTTTCTGCTGCTTCAATATTTTGCAGTTTCGCGAAAATAAGATTGATCAATCAGCGTTCACTTTTTTAAGCATTCGAGGATATAATATAGACCCAAATTTGGCATCCTTTGCTAGATGTCCAGAGTGTTTCTGCTTGAATCCAAACAATCCAAAGCTAAAAACAAGAAATTAAGCTTATTTTGAATTTGATCTGCACTTTTTCATCTGTATTTTACAATTTTACTGCATTGATTTGTGCCTTTTTGACTATTTTTACTGTTTGCACCTGCTTATTACCTGCATTTGTTTTGCACTAAAATATTGTTAGGTTAGCATAGACTATATCCAGCCCTGCTGAATCTAGCCTGTTTTACATATACTTTAACTCAAATCCAGCCATCTTACATTAAGAAGGGCACCCTTGCAACCTTGTGGCAGAAGAGTGTGGATATAGCCTTGTCTGAGCTGGGGATTGCTGGAGGAATGATCATTGTGTGATTTCCTATTGGCAGACTAGTTTAAAACTGTTTAATTTTGCCTGTATATAAGCCTTGAGTTTGCACAGTCACTGAGACTTGGTTCAAAGCCACAGATAGCACCCCGGCCATACAAGGCTTCAATGCCTTTCACGTATTCAGACCTCAAAATGAGAGTGAAACAACCAAAGGCGGAGGTGTTTCCATCTTCATTAAATGCAAATACACCTTGAGACTAGTAAAATAGTATGACTCTTGAGGTGCTCCAAGTCCAAATAACTATAGGCAAAAATATCTGAGCCTGGCACCACAGGACCCAGAAAACAGGTTTGATTTTTATTTTTATTAAAAAACAATTGTGCATTAAAATGATGTAAATAAGCATGAAATAAAAACTTCACATTTATAGTGTTCAACGCAATAAAACCAGAGCCTAGTGAACTGGAGCTACATTAACTTTGTGGAAAAAAGGTAAATCTACTACCCCCAATGCAATACTAGTGAACCAAGAAACTTCACAAACAAGCCTGCCTCAGCTTCAGGACACTGTTAATGTTGATGTTCTCATTCAAACCAGGAAACAGGCTGGAATCCAATTTCAGTTGCCAAAATAATTCTCGGTATTCCAGCCTGGTTTCCCAGCTACCACCTCTAATGTCTGGTGTGATTTGTTCAATAACCAAAAACTTCAAGTACATCATTTTAATGCACGATTGTTTTTTAATATTTAAGTTTATATTTACAGTATGATTTCTACACAATGTGGAATTTTAAGGTCTGGCACCACAATATAGTACATGCATTTGTAGGAGTGCACATTACAAGTGAGTAAGTTGGACCATTATAGTTGTTTATTTCTACACTGAATGTTGTGAACAAATCTATTTTAGAGCGAGGCATTTTTAATTGAGTAACATTCTCATCATCTTTAATTTTCAACTCATTATGTTGTTAATTGAATTAATTATGGCATGTGACTTGTTTGATTATTTAATGACTGGAAGTGAAGCACGACTCTTGTTTCACCTTGAGAAAGCTCGGTATTAACCGAGTGAAAGCGCTTGGTCTACATTCTTTGTTCGTTAAATAAAGGCTTGAACTACAAAGCTTTGCAGTTTGGTATCTACCACGATTGTGTTTTCAAACCTGTTTTCCGGGTCCTGTGGTGCCAGGCTCAGCTGTTTTTCTTCGTTGGACTCTTCTTTCTTTGGATTTATAGGCAAAAATATCCTACCACACCACCCCTAGCTACAGGTTCCCCACCATAAACCATGAGAAGCACATCACCTACTTCGACTTGCTAGAGTCACATAGTATACAGCCAAACGCCTTGGTCATGGGAGATATGAACTATTCTTCCATTGATTGGGTGACTTACAAGAGCACAAACATGATGATCAGAGGTTCCTGGATTTTGTTGCTTCAAATACCCTGGAACAGTTGGTCTGCACCCCCACAAGGGGCTAAAATGTCCTAGACCTTGTGCTCACTAACATGGAGTGGGGGGGGGGTTCACTGCACTATCCTCTGTGTGTTGCCCTCCCTGGTAAGGTCAGACCATAAATCAACCTTGTTTGAAGTAAAAATCAGACCTGACACCCCCACAGGAGAAAAAAACTGAAACATTTCTCCAAGCTAAACTATAGTCAATTATGCTATAATATAAAAAGTTTCAAAGTCCCTACTAACACAGCCAACAATGACTCCTATGCAGAAGAATACACAAATACCCTTTATAGCCACTTAAACAAATGTATTGACTCAGCTGTACCTGATAGGACTAAAACCAGGTCCTCCTGAAAAAAAACAAGCCACCCTTGTGGACTGTAAGTATAAATAAGTTATATAACAAAATAAAGAAACCGATATCTAAGAGCAAGAGGAAACTTACTCAACAGAAGAAGAATACCCTCCAGAGCTTGAACAAGCAAATCAGATATCTTGCAAAGTTCTCTAAGGCTAGTTATGAGACTAAATTAGCACCTCTAGCTAAAGACAAACATAAGACATTCTTTAGCTATATCCGAAACCTTTAAAGGGAATGCCCAGCTGCTGTGCCAAACTTATAGTGGATGACAGTGCCACTCACACTGAACCTGAGGAAATTTCCAACCTGATAGCTGACAGATTTGGCAATAACTTCAACCCCCTGTCCCTAACAGCCATACCCCAAAGCATTCTTGACACTAGTCCTCTACAGAGTTTCTCCAAAGAACAGGTCATACAAGCACTCTCCAAGGCCAAACACATGGCCTCTATGGGATCAGATAACATCCCAGGTTGCTTACTAAACAATCTAAAACAAGACCTAGTGGAACCACTTGGCACTCTCTTTAACCATAGCCTGAAAACTGGCTTTGCTCCAGCAGAGTGAAGAATAGCAACAGTAATCCCCTTGCACAAAGGTGGTCCATCAACTTACTCAGGAAACTATCGATCCATAAGCCTAACCAGCCTAATCTGCAAGGCCATGGAAAGAATCATCATGGACCTTATCAGCAAAGACACAGGTGACATTCAAATTCTTGATCCAACCCAGTTTGGTTTTGCCAAGGGTAGATCTTGCTTATTAAACCTGGTGGACTTCTTTGAGAATCACCAACAGCCTGGATGAGGGGATTTAGCCAAGGCTTTTGACACAATCCCCCACTCAGAGATAATTGAGAAACTCTCCCAGCTGGGGATAACCCATATGTCACTAGATGGGTAGCCAAATGGTTCACCAACAGAATTCACACTTCCAAAGTAGGGGAGTCCACCTCCACCAGTAGAACAGTTAGCAGTGGAGTACCACAAGTAAGGTGGGTCCTCTACTGTTTGGAATCTATTTCTCCGAGGTCCAGGCAAAAGTAGATGGCCTGTGGCTTTAACAAGTTTGCAGACTGCAAACTAGGTGCAATCATTGAGTCCCCAAATGATGTAAACACATTACAGAAGGGGCTGACGCAGACAAATGATTGGTACCAAAGCCATGGACTAAAACTAAATGCAAAAACATGCTTCATTTTTCCCACTGGCAAAGAAGTAGCCCCTGCTACTAATGAACCCAGCCATGCATCACATTACTGGCCCATGCCTTACTGAAGTCCTAGTAGGCTTGCCTTCAGAGACTACTTTCTGTGAGGCATCATCACTACTGATAGCCATACTGTGAGCCTCAGTAATATGGCCCATCTGTAGGAATCCCTTTCATGGCCAATTTGACTAAAACTGTCAAGCATTTGTATGAATTCTAATGTACTATGTCTCAACCATTTCTTCTTCCAGTGAGTACATTTTAATGCTAACATTCTAGATTTCCTGTGGCTATCCACCAGTCAGTACTGTGTTCATTTTCTGAATTTGCTTTAGACAAACTGTTTCTAACACACAACACTAAATAAAGCAACAGTTTATCATCTGGTTTCTACCACTGCTGATCATTTCTGCATCTCAGCATCAGTTTAGCGCTTCTGTAGTTAGTTGTACACTTCAAGTTTAAACTATGATTTGCATTTAAAAATATCCCTCCAGTTCTTTATACAATATTTGTACATGCTACTAGCATACTGTTATCACACTACGAATTCCTTCCTTTCTTTCTGATTAAACCCTTAAGGGCAGTGGGCCCATTTCAGAAGGGTAACCATTTCTGATTCAGCAACAATGTTACCACAGTGCTGCAGCATGAAGATGTGCAGCACTGCGGTGGGCTGCTCTGGGGTCGTGCTACAAGCTAATGAGGCAGTTCGGGGAGACACATACGGCGACTAGCCATGTGATCTCCCCTAGGAACTGTCTACATTAAGGCAGAGAATTCAGAAAATTGCTTGGCTGTGTTAATTAATACAGCCACTTCTGGCCACATGAGGTAATGAACATGGCCACCCATTACAGCAGAGGTAATTGCCGAGGTATGTGAGAGGCTGCATGTATGTATGCTCAGGTGTCTGCGTGGTAGGTAGCAATAGGGGGATTAGGCAGGAAAATGGTGTGCACATGTGTATGTGTTTGTGTGTGGTCTGGGGTGGCAGTCCTACTTCCTAGACTAATGAACAAAGCCTGCAACATTGACTCAGGGGGACCAGTAACTGGGAAAAATTTTGCAGACATGGGTTGGAGGGAAATATTAGCCACTAGGGATGACGTTGTGGACATGGGTCAGGGAAACACTAGCCACCAGGGAGACCAACTTCTTGTGCCTTAACAGTACTTACACAATACAGCGATGGGGAAACAAAAGCCATGAGGGAGAACAATGTCATGCCTTAATGGCAGTTACACAGTACTGGGATGGAGGGAGACAGCAGACTTCAGGGATATAGTAAAAAAATATGTAATGTATAAATAAAAAAAAAATTAAACTAGAAAGAGGGAAAAGGATTCACGCCCTGCATCCTTACCACGTTAAACCTTGGTGTTAACCTGCTGCACTAACAGTTTGTGACGTATGGGGTGTGGTGTGAAGGAAAGGTAACGAGGTAATGGTAGGCATACCTCTCAACCTTGTAATGCAAAACAGGAGAAAATCAGGGACAAATGTAAAATTTGCTTCCAAAAAATGTAGACAATGGCTTCTCAAACAGCTTTTTCACTATCGTGGATTAACTGAAGGATATGAAGTGTGAAACTCTATTGTTTGGCATTAATGGCTGACTGAATTAATTTGTAATTTATAGGGGCAGGGAAAATGAGACACTGAGGACATTCTGACAATAGAGAAACTGGTATAGTGTGCATGTGTGTATTTATGTATGAACGTGGTTTTGACTGTGTGTATTGTGAATGGGAGAATGAATGGGGGTGTACCTGTGATGACAGGATGCGGCTGCCACCACTGTTACCCACGGCAGGAAGTGCTGATCTGCACTTGAGGTAGTTAACAGCAATTCAGAGACATGCAGATTTGCTAATATTGAGGTCTTTCCTCATTGCAGCTGATGCATATCTGAATCAGAAATCTCCTCATCAGAGATCCAGGGCCTTTTTACAGTAGGCTTTAACATACGCAGAGGGATTCTTTATGAGTCCCTGAGAATGTTTGTACTTTCTAACACCAAATAAAATTCCAAAATGCAGTGCAATTTCCCTGCCTTCTTTATCTAATATTCTTACGAACTGAATTGGTGCTACCATTATGATTTAGCAAAACTCTTAGATTTTTATTTAGTTACACATTTCTTCTGGACTAATGTTTTACTGCTGCTGAATAGGAAAAGCTTACTGAGACAATCATTACATTTTCAGGTGTGTAGGGAGATGGTGGGGAGTTGGAGAAATACTTAGAACACAGACAGAAAAGTTATTCTACAATACCAGGGAGAGGGTGACATACTACAGTATGAGGGAGATAGTGTCATAATACAGTACCAGGGAGAGAGTGACATACTACAGCACCAGGGAGAGAGTGCTATTGTACAGTACCAGGGAGACAGTGTCATATTTCAGTACCAAGGAGAGAGTGACATACTACAGTACCAAGGAGAGAGTGGCATACTACAGTACCAGGGAGAGAGTGTCATTGTACAGTACCAGGGAGAGGGTGACATACTACAGTATGAGGGAGATAGTGTCATAATACAGTACCAGGGAGAGAGTGACATACTACAATATGAGGGAGATAGTTTCATAATACAGTACCAGGGAGAGAGTGACATACTACAGCACCAGGGAGAGAGTGCCATTGTACAGTACCAGGGAGAGAGTGTCATATTTCAGTACCAAGGAGAGAGTGACATACTACAGTACCAAGGAGAGAGTGGCATACTACAGTACCAGGGAGAGAGTGTCCTACTACAGTACCAAAGAGAGAGTGGCATACTACAGTACCAGGGAGAGAGTGTCATTGTACAGTACCAGGGGGACAGTGTCATACTACAGTACCAGGGAGAGAGTGTCATACTACAGTACCAAGGAGAGAGTGGCATACTACAGTACCAGGGAGAGACTGTCATACTACAGTACCAGGGAGAGAGAGTGTCAATGTACAGTACCAGGGAGACAGTGTCATACTACAGTACCAGGGAGAGAGTGTCATACTACAGTACAAAGGAGAGAGTGGCATACTACAGTACCAGGGAGAGAGTGTCATACTACAGTACCAAGGAGAGAGTGGCATACTACAGTACCAGGGAGAGAGTGTCCTACTACAGTACCAAAGAGAGAGTGGCATACTACAGTACCAGGGAGAGAGTGTCATTGTACAGTACCAGGGAGAGAGTATCATTGTACAGTACCAGGGGGACAGTGTCATACTACAGTACCAGGAAGAGAGTGTCATACTACAGTACCAAGGAGAGAGTGGCATACTACAGTACCAGGGAGAGACTGGCATACTACAGTACCAGGGAGAGAGAGTGTCATTGTACAGTACCAGGGAGACAGTGTCATACTACAGTACCAGGGAGAGAGTGTCATACTACGGTAATAAGGAAAGAGTGGCATACTACAGTACCAGGGAGAGACTGTCATACTACACTACCAAGGAGAGAGTGGCATACTACACTACCAGGGAGAGAGTGTCATGCTACACTACCAAGGAGAGAGTGGCATACTACAGGACCAGGGAGATAGTGTCATACTATAGTACCAGGGAGAGAGTGTCATTGTACAGTACCAGGGATACAGTGTCATATTACAGTACCAAGGAGAGAGTGTCATACTACAGTAACAGACAGAGACACCAGTAAATATTTGAAACAGAGAGCATAAACACTAAAGGGTGCAACAATATGACTATATAAAGGGCAGTAGACAATAGGCTGGAAACAGTAAAATAAGGTAACAAATGCAGCTAATGTTACAGTTGTGCTAATGGTCAGGTATAGAAGGACAAAACTATATGAAGGAAAATGTTTTTACATAATAATCACTTACATCAAGATTTTTTTTTTTCATTCACTGTGCAGTTCTATATGGGCTGATATATAGGACCATACAAATGATATAGGTGTTCCATGCATTCATAAAGTATTCTATATTGTAGATGGGGATCACATCACTTGACTGATTATACTGTCACTGAATAAATAACACTGAAAGATCCTTTCATTGAAAAGTCCCATATAAAGAAACTGCTCACCCTCTACTTATTTTCTGGTTATAGTCGATTATTCTTTTATTCAGAATTATGTTCCTCTTAGTTTACTGTATACTAATTTTTATTGCAGTAGAGTTGCTGCAAATGTGCTATGAAGGTGATCTGCTTTTCTCTTTTTTTCTTTGTGTTTACTCAAATGTTTCTGTAGAGTTGTGGTGTAAAGGAGCACAGGGTGGTTGCCCGCCCCTCCCCCACAGTCTTGCAATAGAGTATTTACCTTTTTTACTGAAACAGGCTCTCAGTGTTATCTATTCTGTAACAGTGGTTTTACAGAAATGGCCTGAACGCATATAGGTACAGAAAACTCTTAGTTAACTGGCACCTATGGGGATTTGTAGATGCTGGATAACTGTAGTTTCTGGTTGCTTGAGAGTTACTATTAAAAATAGGCCTGACTAATGCTATACCCTATACTATTTGTTTGGTTTGACTTGTTCGTAGGTTGGGGAGAGAGGGAATTTATTCCTATCTGCCTTTTTAAAACTCTAAAACTCTAAAAACGTAAGGTGTGTTTCTGCAGGGGGGGAAACAAAAAGTGCAACACATGAAAATCGTACTGTATTTCTTTGATTTTTTTTTTTCTGGATGCTTGAGTTCTGGTTAACTTAGAGTTTACTGTACATAGAAGGAAACATACACATTTTATTCTGTGCTATTAAACTCCTATCAAAAATTAATGTTTGTTACAGCACTGGTAAGCAAGACATATGCTTTTTTCCTTAATATGCACTACAGGATATTTAGCAAGCAGTTTAGTAGTTCTTCCATCCATGTTTAAGTAACATCCTTTTAGATTCAAATCTCTGGTTCTTGCCACTTCTTTAAAAGAAAATGTTGTTTAACACCTCTTCACCAATCTTTCATTATGCAAGAATGGAGAAAAACAGCCATCACACTCTCACCCCCTCTAATTCTTTGTTACTTTACAGAAATCACCTGTAATTAATTTTATTTATTACTATTATTTATTTTTTGTGTTTTAGTTTTGTATAATACTTTAAACATGTCCCCGCACTGCAAAAAAAAAATTAACCACGCCAGACACTCATTACCCAGACAAAAGCTACAATGTCTGACAGAGTCAAAGCTTGGAAAGAATGGCTTAAATTTAAAACTCCCTGTAACCTAATTAACTATCACAACTAGAATGAGTCTGTTCATACAGTGAAGCATGCCTATTGGAAAGACCAAGAAGTACTTGAGTTTATACATTGCACTTGCTTATACATGCACTACTGGCAACCACAGATCACTTTTCAATGGAGCTGAGCACCTGTATAGCACCACCTGAAGTACTGCACACAATTATGGGGGCGTTACATGGATCAGGTTAGTGAAGGAGGTTAAAAGAGCAGTAATAAAAATCATACTAAGGTTTGGGAATTGGAGTATATAGGGCAGGAACTCCAGCCCTAAATGTGTACATCCCGGATGAGAAACATGAAAAAGTAGGCGTAATCTGGTTCCACAGTGTCCTAAAATGTCAAGAGCATTGAGATCAGGAGAAAAGATAGTGATGGGAGGAGCACACATCTGCGTACCTCTCAACTATCCAGATTTTCACAGAATGTCCAGATTTGTGCCTCATATTTTTGACCTGCGTCTCATAAAATTGTGGTTTTCTGGCAAATTGCTGGTAAAACATTGAGGACTGAAGTCAGAAAATAATTGCAGACATTTGAGTTTCAGACTCTATAATTTTCATAACATTCTTGGCAATGCAAAACCTGTTAGTGTATCAACATTCTAAGTTTGTAAGAGCAATATTTAAAAAGTGTCCCTATTTTTGGGTCTTTGTTCCCCCATTATTTGTGGCTTTGTCCAAATTTCTTGCTCTATGAGATTGAGAGGTATGCACACCAGGTAGGGTGAGGGGATTGCATTCAAGACTGTAAAGAGAAGATATTACTTTATAGAATGATTTGTGGATGCAGATGTAAGAAAAATAATGTTTTACTAGGCAGTGGACTATGTCTCCATGGAGAAATCCATGAGTATGTGAGATAGAAACAGTTTAAATGGGAAGAAGATGAAAAGGGTAGAGCAACTGTATAAATGTTATCTGTGTAATTAGGTGGATATTACACATTATCAGAGCTCTGTTCATCATCTCCATCACATCTTCACCTACATACATAAAGTTATTTCTGAAATAATAGCATCTTTTACCTTACTAGCTCCAGGCAGGAGATGTAGTTTGACATATGGATCTGCTAAACCATTGGAGTCCATTGGTTTTAGACCCTGCAAAAACAGAAAAAAAGCAGATGATAGTTGATGAAGATGTCTATAACACAGATATACAATGTGCCCTAAATATTTGTGCACAGGTAGCATTAATTCCATAACTAGAATCAATCAAGTTTCTCTAAATAGATCATATTTCTCTTGGTAAGCCTGCTTGTTTGTAGAATAACATAAGTAACGTGGCTCATCTCATCAAAAAAGGATTCTCATCCAGAAAAAAAGAGGTCATTGTTCCCCTCTACTCATCACTCATTAGACCCATTATAGAGTACAATGCCCCTTTTGGTATGTACCTCACAAGACATCTACAACAACTGGAAAGACCACAGAAATACCTCACAAAGAGGATTACTGGCCTCAAACAGATGCCCTATGCAGACCCTCTCAAAAAACTACAGCTTTACTCCATCGCATATCGCCTACTCAGGGGCGATCTCTGCCTAACATACAAAGCTATGTCAAACCCAGAGCTGTTGGACATGCTCCACTTAAAGAAATCCCAATCCTTCCGAGCTACATGCTCTAGGGACCTAAACCTTGTCACCACAATAAACAGAACATGCTGGAGGGATAGATTCCTGTCCCAGAGACTTCCCATACTCTGGAACAGACTACCTATCTATGTCAAACAGAGCTCCTCATTAGCACTCTTCAAGAAAAATCTTGATGATTGGATGGGAAATGGGAAATTCAACCCGGGGATCACTTCTGTGGCTCTGCTTGACAGGGACACAGGAAAATAATTTTCTTGGGTGGCAAAAGCTAGGGTACATTTTTTGGCTAGGCTTGTATGGGCCCTAGGGCCGATAGCCTAGTACCTACCTATGAACCTAAAATATTCATTAGCCCAAATGATTCATTGCTCATTCTATGTGTAAGTTATGCAACAATCATTGTAACCAGTAGTCTTGCACTTACTTTTATTTTACAGCCAGAATATGTTAAATTGCTAATCTGATTTACATATCACATGCAACAAATTCTATTCACACACTGCTGCTAACATTAAAATGCTGCAGCATTTCAGAAAGACTGTCATATATGCATGAGCACACTTACTTTTGTAACCACAATTTATTCTTCTCTTTATGGTAGAACGTACCAGCAATGTACAAATGTTTTAAATGGTGGAATACAAGTAAAAATTACACCGTAACTTAAGTCATTCAGTATGTATTCTACATACCCATTCATAAAGACCGTCATGCTATAGTATTGCATTTCTGGTTGGATTTGTATCTCAGTGTCCCACAGCAGCCAGGCATCGCTGATTTTCCACACTGGTTTTCATGTAATCAGTGTGACTTTAACTGCACAAAGGTAGCATATGATCCTCAAGTCTACCTTACATAGCTGTTATACCATCTCGATCAAACCTCAGTAAATTAGCTGATAACTCCTATACATATATAACATACTGCTCTTACTGAATTGCTCTTTTAATAAATATTTTCAGCTATATGGTGCCTCTTCTGCCTGGAACACATACCTTGTTATTATAATAAATGAAAATATAAATAGATAAGACAAAAAAAAAATAAATAAATAATCTCCACAAAACTCAGGTCCTAGTAAAGAGCCATCATCTTCTTCCTCTTCCATGATTGTATGCCCTTCACTGTGATGCAATTTGTAATAATTTTCCCTTTAAATAGTATACCAAACAACAGAACACAAAAAAAGTTATAAATAAGTACACAATGTTGACGAACTAATCTACTGGAAATTCATATATATGTATGTTTTCTTCCCAGACTACAGCATGGTATTGACAATATCAGTTCACACAAATAATTTAAAATATAGAGGTTTTACAATGAGATGAGAAGAAAAGATGCAAAAAGGTAAGGTTACCAAATACGGCATTGCAACTATAGCACTAAAAGTGTTTCTCAATTCATACCACCTAAAGAACTAAAGCAACGGGCAGCTGGATGAGATATTAGTAACAAAGCTTTGAAAGACTGCAAAAGTAGTTCCAGGGTGACAGTTTATTTTTGTTAAGAAGATGTTTTAAAAATGCAATATTATGTCAGTTGTACAAATAAATGTTTTTTTTTCATAATTTTATTTATTTAAGGGCAATAATAAAGACAATAATTTAGAATGCACTCATGGGTTAGACTTCCTTATGGGAACAGCGACAAAAAACATTGTTCTTAAAGATTTATCATATATCTTTCTATTTAAAATCTAAATTTATTTTTAGAAATGTTGTGCATTCAAAAATAAAATAAAACATATCCATAGGGACTATTTTGAGAGTTTTGTAAGCCTTTAGATTTAAACAATGTAAAAAAAGAACAAGGAACAGATTAGAATTTAATTTTATCACAGTCTCAAAAGAGACCATAATGGAAAAGTTGATTCAAACTACTCTTATTTCCTGGGGAGGAAAAGCATGTTTTTGTTATCTGTACCACCATGACCTGCATTTTGAGAAATAATGGCATGATAATTGTAAACAACAAAAACACTTGATGAAGAAATGAACCACCGCTACCCAGTGATATCACTGCTCCAATTGTGTTAAAAATGTGTTTATTCAATACTCCAATTTTGAATAAACAGCCACAAAGACAATTTGGACTTCAATAAGAACCAGTTCATATAATACAAGCTAAAATAGCAGCTAATAACAACACCAATACTGTAAACTCGTAGCGCCTCGGCCAAATAGCCTTTACAGAGTAACTAAAACATTCCTAATATACATCTTTATATAATGAACATTAATTAACCAATTACATACTTTTCTAAACAATCTTATTATCAATTATATTCATTAATACAACTGCTAAATAAATACTATTTCTATTTAATACATTCAAACATATCTATTCTAAATAAAACTTTTCCAATTGCATTCCCGATTAAGTCCTATGGGTGGCAATGTACTATATTTAAGAATTATAGTAGATTCCTTCTTCCTTAAAAGATACTTCATCCTATTTTCACTTATATATTTAACATTAATTTGTTCTAAAATAGTAACTTTAAATTTTAAAGGGGTCCCTCCATGTTTTTTATTACTATGTTCTACCAACGGACTAAATATTTTATGATTTTTCATATCTCTAACGTGCTCTTTTATTCTGTCTGTTAAACTTCTTTTAGTTTCTCCTATATAACATTGATTACATTCACATTTAATAGCATAAATCACCCCCACACTTTTACATGTAAAACAACCTTTTGTTTCAAATGTAATTCCATTTATTTCCTCAAAACTATTAGTAATATACTGACAAACAGAACAATTTCCACATATTTGTGTTCCTATATTTACAATAAAATTCCCTATATTTTCATTTGTTTTTTTGTAAATACTATGCACTAAGAAACCTTTAAGACTTCTAACTTTTTGATAGGAAAACCTAAGCTGTATATTCATAAGTGAAGGTACTTCCTTTTTCATAGTGTTCCACAAACCTTTAATACATTTTTGTAATATGTCTAAAAAATAGTTTATTTGGATGCATGAGCTATTGTTTGTTCTAAATCCCAAGTTTTATTCTCATTACTCCACCAATTATGGTTATATTTTATTTCACCATTTCTTAACCTGTGTCAAAACACTTTATTATAATATTCTTTAACTGTTAGTTCAGTATAACCTCTTTCTATAAGCATGTTACTTGTTTCTGATGCCTGAACTTTTGCATCTTCTAAATCACTGCACAATCTTTTAATTCTTAACATTTCGCCATATGGTAATGATTCGATTGTATGTGCAGGATGACAACTATTGCCATAGAACACATAATTAGGTTTATCAAATTTTCTATATATGCGTGTTCTTATTTGCCTGTTTGTCATCCCTTCTAATGTTAAATCCAAGTAATTCACTTTATTGCCTTCTTGTAGACCATCATATTTAATTAGAAATCTACTATTATTTAAATATTCAATAAAAATATTAACTTGATCTTTTCCACCTTTACAAATGAATATCAAATCATCTATATAACGAAAATAAGTCACAACATATTTTTTATAAAATGAACTCCTGTAAATATAACTGTATTCAACCAGGCCCATAAAAAGATTTGCATACATGGGGGCAAATGCTGCCCCCATTGCTGTCCCGTGTAACTGCTGAGAAAGTTTGTCATTAAATTCAAAAATGTTATTAGATAAGCAGAAATGTATCAGTTCCTTAATATATTGAGTTTTAGGGCTGTCCCCCATGAAGTAAATAAGTGCTTCCATACCCAAATGATGTTGTATACTAGTGTATAGTCTAACAACATCTATTACCAAAAAGTACATATCTGATTGCCAGCATATCTGCTTCAATTTATCCAACAAATCAAAAGAATCTTTGATATATTCTGGCAATTTAACCACTGTATTAACTAAACATTCATGTAGTAAACAGCCCACATTATATGTAAAGGAACCAATAGCAGAAACTATAGGTCATCCTGGAGGATGTGTTGCATTCATGTGTATTTTAGCAAGACAATAAAATTTAGCAATCACACTATCTTTGCTGCTAAATTTGTCATTAACATCTTTTTAAGAAAAATAATTTAAACATATTCCTTTATGTAGTAATCGTTCATAATCATTAATTGCCTTTAAATATATTGCTTTGGACATTTGGCAATATATATTAATATTATTTAAATGATCCATACACATCCTATAATAATCTTGAATGTCCACGATGACTAATTTACCCCCCTTATCTGAGGGTTTGAAAACCAAATTCACATTTTCACTTAACTGTTTCAAACTTAACCATTCCTGCTTAGTCATATTATACATTCTAGCTTTTTTATTAAATTCAGTCAATTCCTTATCTAACATGACATTAACAGTTGTATTAAATCGTAAAATATTTTCATTTTTACAAGGCGGCATAAACTTGCTATTAACTTTAATACAAGACATATCTAGTTTACTATATGCATTAGCTTCTATGTCTGATTCACATGAGTAAAAACTTTCATCAGATTTAGAATCACTTGTATTACATGATTGTATATTATTAATCGTTTTAGTTTCAAAAAAATATTCCTTTATGTGCATTTTGCGTACTAATTTGAAAATTTCACTCTTCAATTCGTAAGGTCTAAGAATTACTGTTGGAATAAATTTTAGACCTTTGTTTAAAACAGACATTTCCCATTCATTGAATACATAACTAGATACATTAACAACATAAGGGTCTGAATTGACAGTCCATACGTGACTAATATGTCCATTTTTCATGTTTGTTATATTGTCCATGACTTTGTTCACTATTACCACCTTGTCCAAACCATGTTCTTTGCTTACCAGCTCCTTTGTTGCTAGTTGACCCACGAAATGTTGTCCTGAAAGAGTCACCTTGTTGTGGGGCTGGCAAGCGTGGAAACTGTTCTTCCTTATCTCGTTCATCTGCTGAAGAAACCGCACTTTCTGCCGATGTATGTCTGAGTGCTGCTCCTTTGCTTCCTGTTCTCTTTGAAATCAAACTTTATGACGTGTAGACTGTTGATTGGTAGAAAGCACAAATGCTTTCTTCCTTTCATAATCTCTCAAGTCTCGTTGCAATTTAGTTTTCTTGCGATTAAGAAGTTATTTTTCATAGGAAGCTAATCTACCATTAATGTCATTAAGGAAAGATATGATAATGTTGTTTATTGTTTGTATTGACTGATCTTCATACTGATTCTATTTTCATTCTTAATGATTGCATTTTATTTTGATGCTATTTTCTTTATATTTTTATTGTTTGTAAATTATAGAATTTGTAAATAGTGGGTGGTAAAAATTTATTTTTTAGTTTTGTTTTGCTTTAAAAAATAAAATAAAGCAAATTTAAAAAATGAATAGAAAAGGGTCCTGCCAAAATCACATGCCAGTTAATTTTAAACTGAATTATCTGACATAAAACTGCAAAAGACTACATCTAGAGACTTATGTAGATCATGTCTAAAATTCAGGCACTGTCCCTTCTAATATCTCGAATGAAAGTCATAATATATCAGTACAAAATTATGCACAGATATTGCCCATTGTGTTATTGTGATTTTGTGGAAAACTCATAATAAAATAAATCACTACCAGCTGTTGAAGCTGTCTTACTACCTGTGGCACAAGAATGAAAGCCATGCCAGGAGAAAATCCATACCCTCCTGCTATCATTACTGTTCTGTAACAATAACACAAAAAGTATCCTGATGTCAGAGTAGTAATATTTTGACTCATGATATGATTTATTTGGTTCTACTATGAAATACCATCTTAGTAAAAGCTGACATGCTGAAAGGATAAAAAAAAATAAATCCTGGAAGTCAAAGGGGAAAACAAAATATTTTTATCAGTGTTTTTGCATGGGAGCAAGCCCCCACACCCCCAGTCTTATAAACACCAGCTCCATGGTCAAACCATCTCAAAGAAGGGAGAACTCTCCTTAAAGAAGTGAATCATTGCCAGTGTACACTTTGGAACTGCGCCAGCAATGATTTCCTATGGGAACAGTGTTTGGTGCTATGTTGCTCGTCTTTTTTTTTGCCTGCAAGCTACTGATGCTGGAGCAATTTCAACTTGAGCACGTATAGGGGAGCCAATTTATTCACTATGGATAGAGAAACATAAATTAAAAGAAAAGATATGTTACAGAAGTTGACCCTTGTCAACAACTTAAAGGATAACCATCTGATTAATCTCACCCAATATATATGAAAGAGACAAACTCAGATCAGTCTCTGAAAATACACGACTGCTTCTTATTCTGAGTAGGATTTAAAAACAAAAAGCAATGGCGTGCATCTTGTGGACTATAAAACATAATGTTCATGTTGCTAAAATACATACACATTTTCCAAAATGTTCCAGACTTGCAAATATGTGCTGTTAAATTCCAAGGAAATAGCGATGATCCTCTCATTTATTATTAATTATTATTATTGTTATCATTATTTATTTATTTAGTTAGTCATTTATTATTAATTATTATTATTATCATTATTTATTTATTTAGTTAGTTAATTATTGCTATTCTGACGTGTAGTTTCATTATAGCTCCAGCATAACACTATGACTATATTAAGGATGGAAACACAGCTAAATTCTCATTTCTATAGTAGAGGACTACCCAACATATGGCTGCACCATCAATTTATTGTGGCTATTGTGCAGTGATAAACCTAATGTCCACTAAAGATTACGATTTCCAAAGGCTGCATTAAAAATTTGGAATTAAACATATTATGCATATACGTGTTGCCTCCCACCTGACATATATTGAAGTATAGTTATCTCAGTTTATTAAACTGCTTTAGTTTCTTGTTGATTACATCAAAATGTGTTGAATTCAGATGGTCTTTGAACTTAAGACTTCCCCCAGGTGAGTAATGCAGCAGTCCAGGAGTAAATGATGAAGCCAGGGACCTTTTTTACAGGTTAAGGGAAAAAAACATCAAACTATTTTATTATTATATTATTGGGTGGCACAGTGATGCAGCGGTTAGCATTGTTGCCTCACAGCAAGAGGTTCTCTGGTTCGATTCACAGCTGGGGTGCCTTCTGTGTGGAGTCTGCATGTCTTCCTTGCATAAGCGTGGGTTTCCTCCCAAAGACAAGCATCTGGAATGTTTTTTCCTGGGCCTCTGCTGAAAATGGGCTCTGTCCCAATCAGACTTTGTGGTAAACAAATGTTAAATAAATACATTTCAAGTGAGTTCACAAAGTACAGAAAGTGCATATGCCTTAAGTGCAAGTCAGTCAAAATAGTGAAAAGGAAGGACAGTGATCAAGCAGGCAGGGTGTGCCATTGATCACCATGGAATTTAAAAACAGCTTGGAAAATGATTCAAGTCTACCTCTATTTCATCTCTAAACATTTAATTTCCTCTGGACAATAATTACAATTCATGAGTTGCAGCTGCAAACAAGTACTGTTGAACATTTTGCATTTAAATAGAGGAAGTAACTAGCAGTGGGAGATGCCTAAACACCATATAGGAGGTGAATGCCAATATTAAGTCAGAGTGTATCAATTTATAAATAAAATAATTTGTTCGCTCATCTTCACAAATCTAAAAATATTTACAAAAGGCAACCTAGGAGAATAGATAATTGTGTGACTCATTTATTATCACAATATGTAGCTTAAGATTATGAGACTCAAGCCCAGGGAATAGAGGTAGCATACTTAAATGCACTGCCTTACTCCTCAGGCAACAACACGATTATATGAACGACATATACAGGAAAATGAAGGTGTGATGGGTGTATTCATAAAGCCATTCACATTTCTGCAGGACAGATTTATGCAACCGAGAACACTGGACAGTTTTTTTTTTCAAGTTAACAACGTTTATAGTAAAAAAAAAAAAAAAAAAAAAAAAAAAAAAAAGTACTGCCATACTTTACTTGTGTGGGTCTTGACCTTTAGGAGGAATCCTAAAATGAAGTATTTGCTATGGGTTTGACAATGACACAACTATGAATACCAGCCCCCAAAGAAAATGTTTGTCATGCAACCACAACAAAACTATTAATCATTCAATATATTACTCTGTTCTAAATATATAATGTGGATGATTACTGGGAGATGATTTTACATATAAATTTATATTAGTGACAGATCTTTTTAGAAGACATTTTGAGCTGTTATACATGTCCTATACGTGATAGGGTATGATATGCTAGAATATTAAAATAGAGGTTTGTTATGTCACTTGCTGAATCTCTCTCAAAATACATGACAATTGTATCCCAGGAATTCCTGTATGGTCTAAAGCAATGTCACATGATACATACGTCACATACCTTTGCTCTCATTATGGTGCAGTGCAAAGAGCTGTTCTCCTGGTCATGAAATAAACTGAATTCCAAAGATCCTAGTGTGGCTATAACAAAAGGAAAAATACAAAGGTCATGATAATGGACTTAGGACAGACACTTGTATTGCTTCTCAGTTTCTTATAAAAACGTATTTTTACAGTGCTGTAACCAGACAGCAACAAAAGGTCATCATGTAAGCATTCTTCAAATTCTTACTTGACACAAGCTACAATTTTTAACTTGGAAAGCTATTTTATTACTTACAAATATCTTAAAAAACTAGCTGAGCTTATTTACTAGGATCATTTTTATACAGTCACACTAGTCTGTATTATACAGATTAAAGGAAGCAAAGTCACCATTATAGAGTCAGAAGACATTTCAGTTTTAAAATGTACCACTGTCAAAAGGCTTCTGTATTGTATTCTGATTTTGCAAAGTCATTCTTATTAAGCACACAGAAACATATTATTAAACAATTTTGGAAGTTTCATGCTGAGCAATTTTTGCATTTTTTCAGAGGCGACACAAAGGCGCTCCCAGAAGTTAGATAAAAGGTAATTAAAATCTTACACTTATGCTGTATGCCCTTAGGGACTGAGTGAATGCATCATGAATAAGCCTTTAACCAAACCCTTCTGTAGAGTTAAGACAGTGCAACAATTGGATTAACAGGCACTTACATCATAAGGATGTCAAATCATTTTACTTGTATTTTGTTCTTATTTTTTTTCCTTATAAAGGGCAAATACAAATTGCAAATGAACTTGGTTTTAACTTAACTATAGGCTCAAGTCTGCTGTTTGACACTTTTCCCACAAAAACATTATTTCACACATTTTTTTATTAAAATATTACAGCAGTCACCATACTAACTCCAATGCTCTCACCAGGATAGCAAACGTTTGCATTAATAGTATGGCCTGCTTTGGTTAAAACTACAGACGACAGGTGCACTAACCAGCATTTACACTGTGTTACACATTGCATTCCAGAAAAAGTGGTTTATTCCTCCTTTGTTATGAAAATACATGCTGAGATTTTCAAAATATATGCCTGTGTTTTTTTTTTATTCAAATATTGGTGATCCTCTGAGATGCTACTTGCAAAAATATATTATTAAGTGGCTGTTTTTCTATAAGGATCCTTTTGAATCATCCATGCACTATTCATCTTTGTAACTGTCTTACATAGTTATTGACTGCTCTTAATGTTTGCTTGTGCAAATTCTTTGCCTCACTCCGTTTCCCACTATTTGCTACCATTTCCATATAATCTGTTGTGGAATAACAGTACTCATTTTGCTACAATTACTGAAGAAGCATGAGTCTATCACTCTTTTAGTGATAAACATCCCTCATAAAGGTGGCATACTATTAACATGCCTTTCCTCTGTACTGCCATTACTCAGGGGTTGTGACATTTTCAGTTTGTCTTCAGCATGAGCGATAAGCTGTCAATTTGTGTTGATCTGCTGAACTGTAGACCTTATATTTTCAGCATCCTGTGTAACTACTTCCCAAATCAGCTTGGAAGCAAATTTATCAATTGCACATTAGGACTTGTATTTCTTAATGCACAGTCATGCTACTATACATTGTTGATATAGCTCAAGCACTGACTGTTCTCAAATATTTTGGTATCAAGCTGGAGAGTAATCTAGATTCTAGCATAGTATGACTAGGGTGGGGTGAAGGGGAAGCCTCTCAAGGTGCAAAGTGTTAGCAGCTACAGTTAGCACACAGAGATCAGTCTTAAGTACATTACCAGCATTCAGAAATATAAGTCGGTATTGCATTTGCAGTCAGAACTGAAGTGTATTAGCACTCTGTGTCAGGCATAAACTTTAGCAGTCGCTTTCTAAAAATGTAGCAAGCATGTTACCATGGTTTAAAAGGACAGAAGAGCTTTTTGTTTTTGTTCCTCAGAGTTGTGTGCATATATCTGGAGGAATGAACCTGGCTTATTATTGACTATGAATGGCTCTTTTTTTTCTTTTGATTTACAAGTCAGTGTATTAAAACTTGTTCTATTGTAGCATAATTTCACCTTTATGCTAACAGTGGCGATAAAATAATTTAAGTAAAATAAATATTTTTAGAGTACTACCTCTCCAAATAATGCATATAATTTCTAGGAATCAGCTATAAAATATCTTTGTGAGAAAAAAACAAGTATTGGTAGTATATGCATTTTAATGTACTGATACAGTTAGTGGGTTAAATTATAAATGCAAATACTTCATTGTGTCACTTACATTCCAGTCTTAGCTAGTAAAGCTTATTTTGAGTTGTTTTGACAATTACTAGTAATGGCCTATCCATGATACTTAGTCACAAGGGATAAAACATTATACTGCAACCACATACAAGATAAACACACACATAACCCTAAAAAAATGCTGGTCTTCCAAATCATCCTTACTCAAACCTGGAAATAAAAAGGACCCCTGCCCATGCCTAGAGCACCCCTCTTCAAACAGCTACTAATTGCAAGACATTTTTCATAAAAAGCATAGCTAAATTAACCTCAAACTCCAATAACACCTCCACTTCTTTTCCACTAAACTCCCCAAATCCTGCCCCTAATAATCTCCAATCCTTCTCCACCTGACAAGTTTGTTTTTCAGTCTGTTCCTACAGTCCTAATAAAAAAATTACTATTTAGACTCAAAGTTTGCTCAAAATTAGGTGATAACCTCCCTCCAGAGAACCTAAAATGTGCTGCTGATGCCAAAGCAAACCCAGTCAGCATCCTTATTAACAGATCCATTGCAGAGTCAAATCATTCAAACCTATGGAAATGTCCTATGTATCACCCCTTTGCACAAAAGATGGCATTCTACTGACATAACAAATTTCCAGCCTATAGCTATCTTGTCCCCTGTCTCAGAGTGCATTCATACAAGTTCCACAGATTCTGTTACAAAACAATAATTTCAGCAGTACCCAGCATGCTTTCTGCCCAGTGCACACTACATCTACAGACTTAGTATCATTCACAGACATTGTCGATAGAGCAAGAGATTCGGGAAAACTTGTATCAGCAGTTTTTCTAGACCTGTCAGAAGTTTTTGATATGGTCTCTCATTTGCACTTCTCAGACAACTTTCCATCCTTGTTTTTTCACCTCCTTCAATTCAATGGTTCTCCAGCTACATAGCTAACAGACAACAATCAGTAAAATGGCAAGGCTCTATCTTACCAAATCTTCTCACTGCTACTGGAGTTCCATGAGGATGCATCCTTGGTCCATTGCTCTTCAATATTTCAGCAATAATGTACATACTTCCTATTGTTAAGGCACACTCATTCAATGTGCAGATGACTGCACTATCATCTTCTCTTCAACAACCTAACAGCACCTGGTAGCATATAACCCAACAAGTATTTACCTTTGTTGAAACTTGGCTTACCAATGCTCAGCTCTTACTCATCCATAAAAAACAAAGCTCTACCTCTTCACTCAAAAATCTCACTCCTCCAGCAAAACTGTTTTTAAGATTTACTCCATCGACAACAGCAGCATTGAAATGGTCCCCCACACCAAATTATTTGGAGTCATAACTGATGATAAACTCAAGTTTGACCGAAACATCCAAAGCAGTATCAAAAATCCCCACCAAAAACTTGGCATGCTATAAAGAAACAAGCTCTTCCTTTGTACCCCAACCAAAATGATTCAAGCCAAATCCTACCTTATATCCGCTTTACTTTATGGTGTCCCTATTTTTACCAGACTTGAAAGATGTTATAACAAAATTGCCAAGTTCGCCACTAATGCAAATTCCATCACACACCACTATAAAACTCACTCCCTTCAGTGGCTTGAACTTCCCAGTAATCTTACCTATATACAGCTTATAATGGCACATAACCTTATTTATAAACCCTCAGCATGTCTAACACTTAATACATTACTCAGCTTATACATCACAAATAGACCTCTTAGATCCAAAAATAACTCCTATCCGTACTTAAATCCACCAGCTCCTCTGGTCAAAGCCTATACTCACACTCAGTAGCAAAAGTTTGGAATTCCCTTCCTCTACCCATCAGAACTATCTCTAACCTATCCTTATTCAAATACTCCTTAAAAGAATACTTAAGGAAATTCTGGATCTGCTCCTGCTCCAATCCTAGGCGAATCTACTCAGCCCCATTTTCTCCCCTCCTACAATGCTTCTCCCTAATATGTCTTTTCTCCTTCAACTCAGTCTTAACCTCAGTCTATTCAGCTTCCCACTGTTTCCAACATTTAATATCTGACTACCTATAGTCAGTTGCACCTCCGTTAGACTGCTCTCATATAATCTCCTTTCTTTTGCCTCTCTTATCCAAATTATATATTGCCTTATGGCACTGTATATACCTTCTTTGTTTTCCCTTTACTATTATTTCTTCATAGCATGCAAATTATGTACGTTATATAAATATGCCATTTTAATCATATGTTTATCATATCATATGTGACTGTGATTTTTATCTCCTGCTTCTCCTACTGTTTGGGCTATACCCTGTGTCACATGTCACCTCTTAGTTTTATTTTATATAATAGTCTGCTTCAAATCATAGGATTCTATTTTGGGAAACTTTTGTTATTTTAATAGATATCAATTTACACACTGTAATGTTGTATTTTCAGATAGTTATGGGTTTTTCTCCCTGAGCATCCACTGAAAAAGGGTACTTTTTGGCACAGTTGGACTTTCCGGCAAACAAATGTCAAATAAACAAATAAATAAAATGTATGTTCATCACACACACACACACACACACACACACACACACACACACACACACACACACACACACACACACACACATATCACACACACACGAACACACACACACACACACACACACACACACACACACACACACGAACACACACACATGAACACACACACACACACACACACACACACACACACACACACACACACACACACGCACACACACACACACATATCAAAGGCAAACTAGAACACACACACACACACATCAAAAGGCAAACTAGAACACACACACACACACACACACACACACACACACACACACACACACACACACACACACACACACATCAAAAGGCAAACTAGAACACACACACACACACACACACACACACACACACACACACACACACACACACACACTCATTTTACTGAGACCAAATCACCTAAAGTTCATTTCAAAAGGCAAACTAGAAAAAAATTCCAATTAATCTATTACATATTGGCAAAATGGTTGTGTGACTCATTTGCAGTATAATGCCTATGATCCTATTGTTTTTTGGGAAGTGGGAGGAAACTGAAGCACCCAAAGAAATCCACATGGATGCAGGGATAGTATGCAGACATCACAAAGAAAATATGCCAGCGGAGAATTGAACCATTGAACCTTTTGCTGTGAATGTGCAGATCTACTGACTTTACACCTGCCATTTATTCAAAAATAAAATGATAGATTAAATATTATGTTTATAATCTAATTTTGTGAATATTCTAAAGCTAATATCTGCATGTTCAGAATAAAGTTTAGTTATATTATGTATTTGCTATACCTGGTGTTCCAGATGCTAAAATATTGCAGTATATTCAATTGTTAAAATGTTGTTAGCTTTGATATTATAATTTTTGTATAATATTTTGTTTGGGGTCCCTGCCTCCAAATGTCACATGATAAATTTTGTAATATATAAGTATTAATAACAGCAGTATGCATGGATGTTCTGAAAAAAGCTTATCTTTTGTAATATTAAAAACTTTAGTTTATTCCACATATAAAATATTTGTATTGCCTTTTTTTTTATATACCTTCTTGTGGGAAGTATCCAAAGGGCATATACATAGATATAAGTGCAGACTGACTGTATGGCTGATAATATTCTGCTCAGAATAACATGATATGTGTTCCACTTTTAACTGCACATGAAATAAATATATTGTGACAGCTTTAAAATTATTATCAAAAGCATTAGCAAATATTTGTGTGACATCACTACATGTCCCCCAACATCTAAACTCAAGAATCAGGGATAAACTCAAAAATAATGCTGGGAAAGGTGCAAAAATAAGGACAGATTTTAACTACTGCTCTTGTATACTTAGAAAGTTGCTAGAATAAAAGATGTTGCATTAGCTGGATTTTCTGAGAGATATGAAATCTGAAACTCAAATGTCCACCATTGTTTAGTGATTACCATCTTCAATAATTTGCCAGAAAACACATGCATCTACCCTATCTATCTCCTAATATCCCTACTGTGACCACCCAGACAGACATACACATACATAAACATATGCACAAACATACATAAACATACACACACACACACACACACACACACACACACACACACACACACACACACACACACGCGCGCACACACTTTTACCAGAGGCCACTCATCTTTCTACATGCAGCCCCACACATTCACATATGCTTAAACCTCTCACCACCACTGTTTGATAAACTCCCTGGCACTTACCTCTGATATAATCTCACTCTGTGGAAACAATAGGTGAACACGAGCTTTTGGTTATAGTCATTAACACAGATGGTTGAAGTAATTTGTATATCTGTGTGATTCTTTAAATCCCTAAGCTAAGTAAATGTCTTAATGTAGACATTTGATTACCAAACTAAAAATCATTAGGAAAAACACAGACCTAATATGAAACATAAGTAGAACTATGTGTGTTTTATGGCTTGCTACTTCAGAAAGCTCTAACTGCTCTATATACTGAAACAGAAATTAAAACCATATCCTTCTTACTTGATTCATCAGAGTCATAGCTGTTTGCCTCTTCGTCTTCATCATCCTGGGGTTGCTGTTGTTGCTGCTGCCTCATGGATGAAGGAGGAGGAGCAGGTGGACCACTTACTGATGAGTAGGGTGCTGGCTGACGCATACTTCGCTCTTCCCTACTGGCCACTGGTGGTGAGTAACCACCTCCCCTTTCATCTTTTGCTGCTGGTGTGGTATAACCTGCATCTGCTGGAGCTGGAACTGTGGGTTGGTTCACTGAAAAGGAGAATTTACTATGTTAGCTGATGTACAAATATGGATCCCAAAACAGACAAACAAGTGGAGACTCACAATGAGCTAGGTTAGACTGTAGTATTTATAAACATATAAACATAAGAAAATGCCAGCAGAAATAGATCATGTGGCCTGTGACTCCTATTTCATTTCTGACAAACTTATCTCATCTTGTAGCAGTCTTGTGTTCTTCACCCTAAAATAAACATATGCCCTCTCCTCCCATTTTCCATTCCTTACTTCCTAGAAACTTCATATCATGTTACGTCCCTCCAGTCCTTTGGATGACTTATTCACAACTCATCATGGTTAAGATGAATGGCTGCAGCCATAACTCTGTCCCGAATATCTCTGCAAGAGCCAGGCTGTTCCATCTTAGTCTTTCTGACTTCTTTCATTAAACCCCCTCTGTTAAGTGATTTTATGCACTGAATCATTAAATACTCTCTGTTAAGTGATTTTATGCCACTGAAAATGCCATTCATAGGATGATCAGTGTGTTTAGCTATAATTCCAGAATGGGGGATAGTGTCTCCCCTTTTACCACTTAATTATCTTTTACACATTTTCTTCACCTTGCATCTCCTCACTTAGTCTTATAGGTTCATAGGTTCATAGGTAGGTACTAGACTATCTGCCCAAGGGCCTATGTAAGCCTAGCCAGCAAGGTTCCATGGCTTATGCCACCCAAGAAAGTTATTTTCCTGTGTCACTGTCGAGCAGAGACACAGAAGTGATCCCCGAGGTGTATTTCTTATTTCCCATCCACTCATCAAGATTTTTCTTGAAGAGTGCTAATGAAGAACTTTGCTTGACATAGATGGGTAGCTTGTTCCAGAGTATAGGAAGTCCCTGGGACAGTAATCTATCCCTCCAGTGTGTCCTGTTTATTGTGGTGACAAGCTTTAGGTCCCTACAGCGTGTAGCTCAGAGGGATTGGGATTTCTTTAGGTGTAGCATGTCCAACAGCTCTGGGTTTGACATAGCTTTATATGTTAAGCAGAGATCACTTCGAAGTAGGCGATATGCTACGGAGTAAAGCTGGAGTTTTTTGAGGCGGTCAGTGTAGGGCATTTATTTGAGGCCAGTAATCCTCTTTGTGAGGTACTTCTGTGGCCTTTTCAGCTGCTGCAGATGTCTTGTAAGGTACATTCCAAAAGGGGCATTGTACTCTATAATGGGTCTAATGAGTGTCGAGTAGAGGGGAACAATTACCACTTTTTTCCTGGATGAGAGCCCTTTCATGATGAGGTGTGCCATGTAGAAGGACTTCCTAACTACTGTTGCAATGTGACTATCAAAGGAGAGACTACTGTCCACCTGGGTCCCAAGGTCTCTTATTACGCATTCGGTGTTAAGTAGATTGCTGCCTATATGGTAGTTCATGGGTACAGAGTTTTTACCAAAGGGGATGACACTGCACTTTTTGGCATTGAGCTTGAGGCCATGGCTCTGACACCAGGCATCTGTCTCAGTGAGGACCTTCTGTATGATGTCCACATCATTTGGGGACTTGACTATGGCTCCTAGTTTGCAGTCATCTGCAAACTTCATTAGCCAGAGACCTTCTGTGTTAACCTGTACATCAGAGAAGTAGATACCAAACAGGAGAGGTCCAAGGACGGAACCCTGTGGTACTCCACTTGTCACTGCTTTGAAGTCAGATTTGGAGTCTGCAACTTTTACAGTGTGGGTTCTGTCAGTGAGCCAGTTGGCAACCCATCTTATGACTTAGGGATTTATACCTAGTTTAGTTGGTTTAGCTATAATTCCAGAATGGGGGATAGTGTCGAAAGCATTGGCGAGGTCAAGATAGGCTGTGTGAACCACCTTACCCTAATTCATGGCTTTGGTGACTGCCTCAAAGAAGTCGACCAGGTTCAGGAGGCATGATCTGCTTTTCACAAACCCGAACTGGGTGGGATCCAAAGTTTGGAGGTTACCAATGTCTTTGTTTATGAGTTCCATGATGATACGTTCCATGGCTTTGGAGACCAGGCTTGTCTGGCTAATAGGTTGATAGTTCCTGGGATCACTGGCGGCTCCCCCTTTGTGGAGTGGGATAACTGTTTCTGTGTGCCACTCAGTGGGTACAAAGCCTGATGCAAGGTTATTATTGAACATGGTGCTTAAGTGGGGAGCCAGTTCATTCTGAAGTTTGTGTAAAATGCAGCCTGGGATGTTGTCCGGTCCCATGGATGCTGTGTTTTTGGCTTTAGAGAGTGCAGCTTTTACCTGCATAGTTGTGATTACAGGGACTCTGCATTCTTCCTATATAGATATGGGCCCTTTAGGGGGTGAGAGGGGGGTAAAGTTAGCACTGAACCTATCTGCCAGGATGTTGGCAATATCAGTTAGTTTTGTAATTTTCATGCCTTTGTGCTATAACTCAGAGCAGATTTGGGTGTTGCCATCTAGATTCTTGACATAGCTATAGAATGCTTTGTGGTTGTCCTTGGATTTAGTGGCAATTTTGTTTTCATTGCTAGCTTTGGAGGATTTTATAAGGGATCGCAGCTTCTTACTGAGGCTGACCAGGGAGCTCCTCCACTCATGGGATTTTAGTCTCTTTTGCAATAGTTTCTTCCTTCTGTTGTACAGTTTGTTTATGGCAGGGGACCACGAGATTTGCGTCCTTTTTTTTGGAGGATAGCATCTTGGTTCTGTTTGGGATAGCACGAACCATGCACTTGTGTATGTGCTTATAGAGTGGATTTGTGTAGAATTCAGCAGTTGTAACTGTATTGTCCATCTGCATGGGTGTCATGAAGTTCACCACTTATCTCTTAAAAAGCATGAAGTTGGCTTTGGAGAATTTTATTACTGTGTTTTCCTTAATGGGGGGGTGGGGGTGAGGGCAGGATGTGGATATCAAGGGTGATAAGCTTATGGTCGGATCGGACCATTGAGGAGTTGACTTCACGTGTGGAACACCGGTCACTCATGTTGGTAATGACTAGGTCTAGGATATTATTGCCTCTGGTGGGGGTGTGGATAAGATGATCTAGGGCATTGGAGTTTATGAATTCCAGAAAGCGTTGAGCTAAGGAGTTGGTACATGAGTAGTTTTCCAAGTTAATGGTGGGGTAGTTAAAGTTGCCCATTATTAGGGTGTTTGGTTGAACCCTAATATTTTCCAGTACATCAAGAAAAGAGGAGTGGGAATCCTGGGGCATGGTGGGGGATCTGTAGCAAGCTACAATTTGGATTGCAGTTTTGCCCAGAGTTATTTGCACTTGGATAACCTCGGATGCATTATACTGAGCATCTAGCCTGGAGGTGTGGATATCCTTAATGAATATGGACACACCTCCACCTTTGGTGTTTCGGTCCAGGTTACATGTCTGAATAGTGTGGTATGAGTTATAGCCTGGTAGTGCAGGGGTGCTCTCTGGAGCCTTGAACCAGGTCTCAGTCACTGCACAGATATCGATGTTCTCCATTTTAAGGAGTGCCTCGAGTGAGTGCATTTTAAGATTTAGACTTCTAGCAATGAGTAGCATTACCCTCAGTTTTTGCTTGCCTGTTTCTGTTATGGTGGTGAATTTGTTATTTGAACCCTGCCTAAAAAGGCACTATAGGGGCAGCAAGAGTCTTAGCCAGTATCCGGAATCCCAGGGGTGACAGGTGCAGGCCATCTGTGGCAAAGCATTGTGGTCTGTCGACCATGTCATCCCAAGCAGACAGATACTGGATCCCCTTAGAATGACAACAGAAGATTAGCCAATTGTTGAAGTCAATCATTTTGTCCTTGTACTGCGGTATCATTCTGGGCGATGGCAGAATGTTACTCAGGGCTAGGGTCATACCTGCCTGGGCTACAAGATCGGAGAGCTCTTCCATGTCTCTTTTCATGTAGTCCAGGGAGGTACATCTCAGGTCATTCACACCAACATGTACAATGACAGAGTCATATTTGTACTTGTTGTGGAGTGACCTGAGTGCATGGGTTATGTGGCGGATCCTGGCACCTGACAGGCAGCTGACAGTAACCTTCTCCTTGTTTACCCTGGTGAGTGGGACATCAGTGTGCCTGACTATAGAGTCACCTATGACTAGTGTGTTGGGTACACTTCATGCCTGACTGAAAGAGAAGATTGACTTTTTATTTCTACATGCAAGACTTTTTAAAGCACTTAAAATATTGAGTGCCATAGGCGTTAGTTTCTGTACTATGTAAGAGTGTTCTGTACACCCATGTAAATTCTCTAGGTAATTTTTCGACATGAAGTAAACCAGCATGAGTTTACTAAATTATAATCACTTTACTGGTTCTTTGTTAAACTTTTACATTTTAGGCTAATATATTTGGTATTATGTTTGCCAATTTCTTCACTGTAGACCTGTAGCTATTCATATCCTTAAGTGCCATTAACAACTTCCCCATTTTGGTACTACATACAAACAGAATAATGGTAATTACTTCAAGTCTCATGTCCTATGGGGTGTGTGTGTGTGTGTGTGTGTGTGTGTGTGTGTGTGTATATATATATATATATATATATATATATATATATATATATATATATATATATATATGTATGTGTGAGTGTGTATGTATATATATATATATATATATATATATATATATATATATATATATATATATATATATATATATATATATATATATATATATATATATATATATATATATATATATATATATATATATATATATAAATATATATCAATATATATATACAGATATATATATATATATATCTATATATATATATATATATATCTATATATATATATATATATATATATATATATATATATGTATGTATTCCCCTTCAGAAGCTCAAATGGCTGAAATCTTGAAATGCATATGGCCAAAGCCATATGCTCAAATTTCAGAAGCTCACCTTGCTGAAAGGGGAAAAAAAACAACAAAACAATGTTTCTGCAGCCCCCCTGCACCCCGACATCCCCCGCTACTTATTTATTCCAACTCTGAGATCGCACTACAGTGCAGAAAGGGAAATCTCCCATTCTGTGCTGTATGCCAATCCCCATTCAGAAAGTCTAGCTTCTGAAATTTCAAGCATATGGTCTCGACCATATGCATTTCGAGATTTCAACCTTTCAACCTTCTGAAGGGGAACCATATATATATATATATATATATATATATATATATATATATATATATATATATTTAGAGTTTCACTTTACAATTCTGAAATACTGAAATATCGAAATTCAGTATCTCGAGACTGTAAAGCTGAAAACTGAAAAACCCGAAACCCCAAAAGCGTGAAATTCAAATTCACGACTTCCCATATACACACTCCACACACAAACAAGCACACATCCACCTTCCTCCCTACACTATAAACTAACAAAACACACACAAACACAACAAAACAAACACACGTGCTAACCCTACATATAAGCAGGGGGGCAAGCCCCCTTACACCCCCCACACCCCTGCTACTTATATATACTAACGCTGAGGTTGCACTAAGAACACGAACACACAAAAAACACCGGTACACATTCTACACTCTCCTTACACAAACACACATCACATACGTACAAATACCACCACTCGCAACACTTACACACTCACAATCTTACCTACCTCCCCTAACCCACACCTCAAAACTCCAAACACACTCACACACACTTAAATCCCTACCCAAAACCCCTAGTAAAACATCACTTACCTGAATCTCCAGCTACATCCACACCACGGATTCGCCATTTCCGCATTCGCCATTTCCGCACTCGGTAGTCTGCATTTTCACGCAAGTGCAGTTTCGACACTTCGGACTCGAGCTACTGAAGTTCGATATATCAGTAGTTCGGGAATCTGAAGTGAAACCATATATATATATATATATATATATATATATATATATATATATATGTAGATAGACATAGGTAGATAGATATAGATAGATATGTATGGGTTTAGTTGGTAATGCTGATTTGGCATAATATCAACATGCTTAACATTAACACAGTAAATCTGAATCACACAAGATCGACACAATTTTGCTTATGCCTAAGGTTACTTTTCAGCACATGCGATGCATAAAACAATGTCTTTTTTTTTCAGGGAGGCAAGCCCCCTGTACCCCCATGACCCCATCCCACATTTCCTGCTAAATATATATACTAACTCCAAGACTGCATGATCCCCAGGGAAGGGGCATTTTCCTTTCTCACACAACTGTACACCTTATGCAGTGTTGACCAATATGGATCAACCACACACAGGTCAGTCTAGGTATCTACCCTTTCCCCCCACTGTTACATGACCTTGGGTTGGGATATATAAAGACTTTGCAGAGGTGAGGAGTGAAGGAAGCTTGCCCCTGCATAGATCATGTTTTCTATATTTTTTAGATCTGGCATTTTTTGTTTTGATGTTTTGGAGCTGCTTGTTTCACTTTCAATATTCATAATGTGCGACATTCTGAATGCGATATACATATATAGATATACATATATATATCTATAGATACATGTGTGTCTCTCTGTGTAAATATAGTCAATAATCCCAATGCAAAACAATGAATAGCAAGACGTTAACAAATATTGACACTAACTGATCCTAACAAATAAAATTACCAAACGCTCCTCATCATCATCACTATCATCAACTCCACTATTTCCCATTTTCTACATGGGTTCAGGGTGTAGTGTCACCTATTGCCTTCTTTGACAGCTATGTCTGACTGTTGTAGGGCCTCTCTCACAAAGTCCTTCCATCTCTTTGCTGGATGCCCTCATTTCCTCTTGCCTTCTTCCTATCAGTCTGAAATCTTCTTCACTACATCATCTTCTTTCCTGCACATGTGAATGAACCACAGTAATCTGTTCTCTTTAACGTTCTCTGCAATTGGAGCTGCTTGTGCTTCTTCTCAGATGTCCTTATTTCTTCATCTGCCCCACAGTGTGCATCTTAAGATCCATCTCAGGCACATCATCTTCATCACCTCTAGCTTCTTTAATTGTTCTGCCTTCACTGCTCACGTTTCTGTACCATACAGTAGTACTGGTCACACCACTAGTTTGTACACTTTACTTTTTAGCATCTTTGGCATTCTTCGGTTACACCACCCCTGACAGTCTGTGCCAGTTGGCTGCAGCCCATCTGATTTTGGATTTCACCTCCTCATCAGACCTCCCTTCTCTTCAGCTATCCCTCCCAGATACCTGAAGCTGACAACCTGTTCCGCTGTTCTCACTTCTGTCTCAATTTTCAGATTCTTATGATTTCTCCCATTTGCTACCATTACAGTTGTCTTATCTCTACTGATTTTCATCATGTGCCTTCAGTTTTTCATTCCATTCCTCAATCTTTTGCTGAAGTTCTTATTCAGAGCCGGTCTGTAATGCCACAGCATCTGCTGATAAATCCAAAGAGCAGAATGAAGAGGCACACACAAAAATAAAGTGAGAAGCGCTTTTTGTGGTTATTAAACAAACACTTTTCTTTTTTCGTGAAGAGAAGGAAGTTTGTCAATGTCACTTGCTTCTTTGTTTTCCTTCTTGGTGGCTGTTATCAGTTGTCTTTTTGTTTTGCCTGATGCCACAGCATCTGCACACAGCAGCTTTGTTGATCTGTCCCCTCCAACCTGTTTACTAATGTAGTTGATCACCAGTATGAACAACATTGGGCTCAGAGACGACCACTGATACACACCCACACTTTGTGTCAGTGGATCCTTGTACATAGTCTGCACTAATTCTACCAGTGTTTATGGGACTTCAAACCATTGCAGGGCTACCCAAATTAAGATTCTTAAGACCTTGCCATATGTAAACACACAATTCTGGCAGAAAACGCAAATATTTTGCAATCAGTGTAAACAAAAATGTGAAAATCCAAAAAAAAAAAACTAACAATACCAGCAGACATAATTCAGAACCAAGGTGCAAAGTTTGGGTTAGTGGCAGGAATTGGCTTAGTTTTTGCACACTTGAGTAAGGATGGACAACCAAAATAATACAATGTTGGAAGGTATCTCAACATGTTTTTGAACTGTTGACCTTAGCATACCAAATGACAAAATCTTAACAAAATAGTTTCCTTTTTTAAGAGTTCTGTATATTTTGGGTTTGATAACAACCCCTTTCCTTGGAATTACAACCCTAGAATCCTCATAACCTGTATGCCCTGCCATCTTTAAACTCTACCCACACACACTACGGTTATACTTTTTTACAGACCATCATCTGCTACTAATCATGCTTCTGCATTTCATATTACAGGATGACCAGAATGTCTGTCGTCATGATAAGATGATTCCATGGGCTTAGTGAAATCAGTCTCCACTGCCGTCTTCTTTCTGACCCTCTGTAGCCCTTAATTGATTTGTCCCGCCATATTCTGATGCCATGTCATTTCATTGCTATCTCTATTAACCTCAATATTATGAGATCTCTCTTCTCTGCCAATAATATTACCTAGTGCAGAAGCAAGGAATAGAATATTGTTTGACTGTCATACTCGGGTCAATGGGTTAATCACAGAATGAGCAGCTGTGCTTCATACTGCAATAAGGTAACAATATACACTGTAACAGACAGGGATATTATTCTAGTGCTTGTATATGTTCCTTTCTACAGCAATATTACACTACGTACGATCGAATAGACGACAAGTGGAGTATTAGGATAATCCGCAATAAGTAACCTCAAGATATCGCTAACCACAACCTTAAACGGAGAAGTTATGAAAACAGCCCACTCAGATCATTTGTTTTTGTTATATAAGCTGTCACTATACCATAATCAGTGGTATCTTTCATGACGTGCTATTATATCCAGGAACAATAAGTGAACTTAGAGCATTTCTATGATTACACTCAAATACCGGTAGGCAATGTAAGGACCCAGCAAAGCGTATGAACAGTTGCACCAGATACAACAGAAACAGGGACATGTATTTAGATATACAGTGGTGTTTGCCACTATACAGAAAAGAGTAGCACATTTCTTAATGTTGAGTTGTACTGAATGGATTACTAAAATAAAAGCATCATTACCCTGTTAGCCTTAGATTCAGTAGGCCAATATTAACGGCAGAAAACATCACTTCACAGGCCAATAATAAATTGACGGTAAAACCATCACTTTTGACATGGTAAAGAAAAAAAAACTTGTCAATACATTTAGAATTTTTTCTGACCAACAGAAATAGAAAGTAACTGATATACATAAAAGGAAGCCTCGCATCCCATGTTGGCTTGTGCACTCCAGACATCTGAGCAGGAAGAAGATAAGATTCAGGCAAAGTTCTCAGATATTCCAACTCTGGAAACAATAAGGAACTGTTTTCCTAGCACTGAAGTAGTGTTTTAAGTAGTAAAAAAAAGAACAGATAAGCCTACAGGGGTTTTACACAGTGAGGACGCTGTTCTGAGTGTAGCCAGAGGGATGCATCTGTTGCTAGGTTTGCAATCTTATTATTGTTTCTTACAAAGGCAATTGTATTATCTTGCCTTGCTAAGAACCTTGGGAAATATTTTATGAGGTTATTTATGATGAGACTGACAAAGCTATAATTAAGAAGTTGAGCTATTGAGCATGTTATGAGTTTGCAATGTATCAGCTGGTCACTTGATATACGAAAACCACACCAAACACAAGAGAAAACCACACCAAACACAAGAGAAATTAGCTCTATACCACAAGGAAAGACTCCACAGCAAACCAGGAAGAATTGTCACTTGATATAATTTAAACTTTAAAAAGATTTTACAGCCATTGACAAAACAGCATGCACAAACTGTTAACATGTTAACTATGAAAAACAGAAAAGCTTTTTTCTACATAATGTAATAATGCACCCCCATTGTATGTCAAAGTTGTACGTTCTCGCTACACTCCTATCTAACTCATGCATGACTCGCAGACTCCGAGTCTGTAAGAGCAAAGTGATTGACAAAGAAAAGTGAGTGTTAGATAACAGTACTGACCCTTGCCTCAACAGAGCAAGAGATGGCAAATTAAAACCCTGAAAGTACCTCAAGGTGAAAGATATTACAGCTACAAGCAGTTGACCTCAGGGAAGCGTGTCATCACCACAGAGTATGCTAGTATCTAGGAGTGGTGACCACCAAGAATACTAATACCCTAGGAATGGTCACCACCAAGTTTACTAGTACTCTAGGAGTAGTCAGCACTCTAGGAGTGGACAGCACTGAGAATGCTAGTGTTCTAGGAGTGGCAACTACCAAGTTTACTGTACTTTAGGAATGGCCACCACTGAAAATACTAGTACCTTAGAAGTGGTCACTACTAAGTATGAGTACCTGAGAAATGCTCAACACTGAGTATACTAGTACCCTAGAAGTGGCCACTACTGAGAATACTTATTCTCTAGGAGTGGTCACTGCCAAGTTTACTACTGCTTTAGGAGTGATCACCACCGAATATATTAGTACTCTAGGAGTGGTCACAACCATGTGTAAGAGTAGCCTAGGAATGGTCACCACCAAGTTTACTAGTACTTTAGCAGTGGTCACCATTGAAAATTCTAGTCAGCTAGAAGTGATCCCCACTGAGTATAGTAGCACTGTAGGAGCGGTTGCAACTGGGTATGCTTGTACCCTATGTGTGGTCACTGCTGACTATACTAGCACACAGGTGTGATCATACTGATTATATTAATACCATAAGATCATCAACATTAATTATAAGTATTATAGGTATAGTGACCACTGAACGTATTTGTACCCCAGGAATGGTAACTAATACCCAAGGTCTGGTCACCTTTGAGGATGCTAGAACCCTTATCATGCTACATGGTTGTTCAAAAACACTGAGTTCCACAGAGCTTATCATAGCAGGCAGTGGACAATGGGATGCATTCAACAGGGGGAATACAATTCATAAGAACATAAAAGTAAAATTCCTTAACCTTACAAGGGTGACAGATTTGATTTTTCACATCTTATCTGCCCTCTGTAACCATAATAAGATACATCGTAGGGGTATGAATGTGAATTGTGTTGAATGATATGATGATAATGAGAACACAGAGCAGAAAAATGTATTTAAAACAATAGAGTATCTCTTCTCTGGCTATACAACATACTTGCAAAATAGACTTTTAGTTCTATTGTAGTTTTCCTGAGTACTGAATGACAGGGTTTGAGTACTGTCTTTGTGAAGACATGTACAGCAGCTTAGTCAATACCATATCTTGTTATATTCAGTTTATTCCATAAGAGGGTGAGATGAGGGATATAGTTTTGCTAGTAATCATGTAAAGAAGCTACTGGGCAACACAAACTGTGTCCCCCTGCTGCTCTACTGACCCCTTCATTCACCTTCTTCCACTTCTCATTGCTCTTGGCTCCTGGCCTTCATTCATCCAGAACTATTTGGCATGGCATTTCACTGGCCTGTGAGATGTTTTCCATGTTCAGGAGGGAAGCGATATTATTTTTGGCACATCCTGTAACCAGAGAGCCAGAAGGATGACCCATGAACCAAGTGGCAAGGATTATTTCTTACATTTAAACTAAGCCCTGATTCTCTTGTTCTTATGTCCCTACTGTGTTGCAATGCACATAACAACCAAAACTGCCATGTACCTTTACATGCCTCCAATTACAAAACAGCTTCACTTTGGCTGTGTTTTAGGGTGTCAGGGACTAGAACCTAGCTTCCCCCAGATAATGGCCCTGCAGTAATATTTTCATCATCTCTTTGAGATGTAGGAGTTGGCCAGAAGCCACTGAGCCCCCCCCCCCAGCTGACCACTCTTGTGCAAAGGCTCACTGATCAAACCCAATTCACAAGGTATTTATCTTTTTCTGCCATAGATATTGTCTCCCCAAAAACTGTTATAGTTTTATAAAAGTAGTTAGGGATAAGAAGGCATTTGGATTACTGAAAAAAATACATAAGATCAGGTTAAAAAGAGGATGACCACTGAACTTCTGAGAAATTAATACATGTGAATGAACATCATGGAAAGAGAAATTAGCCAAGATTATGAAAACAGAAAGCAGGCAGGAGTGTAAGTAGGACAGTAACAAGACTAACAGGAAATATGACGTATAGTACTAAGAACTTGGGCAGAGATTACTTGAATATGCAGCTGTAGAGAAAGAACATAAATTGTTTAGTTACTGGGGCATCCAATATTGCGGTTGTGCATTTTTTCACCTTTCCGCACAGTATACATTCTAGCTGCAGTGGTATGACTCTCAGACTTGGGTCTGTACTGTGGTACATGTTACAGTGCCTCATGTGCACAGATGCAGCTTGGTACAGTGTGCCCAGTGCCTGCCACCAGTACCTCAGCTCTCAATATAAGCGTAGCTAGGGTGAAGTGAAGGGGTAACCACCCCTAGTGCAAGGTGCCATGGGGCATGATCCAGAGATGCTGCTTGGTTAATATTGCATTGCTAGCACCAGAAATGAATGCTGACAATGTATTTGCAGTCACATTAAAATTGCTTTAGGTTCTCAAGTTGAGAGTGCCAGACTGGGGAAAGGACCTATTTGTTTTTTATTTTTTATTTTTCTCAACGTAGAGTAGAGGGGCACCAGCTAGGGGGTTGGCACCAGGCATTACATGAATAAGCTATTTCTCTGCCTTTCAACTTCTTTGTTCAAGAATTTTGAACAAATCTAAAAATAATAGCAGGAGCAAAGGCCAGTCATCAGTGGCAATTTTTAAATATTACTTTAATTCACTTAAGTAGTTAACTGAACAACAGGTTTTGCATCATTATGTATTTTCTAAAGAATAAGTATTAAAGTCTTATTTGTCACAACTGACTGACTGTAATTCTCAGTAATTTACCAGAAAATCACAAATTTTATGAAGAACAGGGCAAAAATAAGGAGCAATAGCAGGAGCAGTCAGCACACTCAGGGGCACTTGAGCTGTGGTCTGTCTGTACCCAGGAATAAAGTACTTTTACAAGTTTCTAAGTCCTCTGAATAGGACGTACTTCAAGCTGCAACAGTGCCAACAGCTCCAACAAATGCAGAACCTTTGAAGGAATTACCCCACATCCCTACCAATGTAAAAATGAAGCTCTAGCAACTGCTTCATATGGTGGGTCTTCACTAGCATCACAACTCCTGGAAATAATGTTACATCTATTGTTCAAGTTTAACCAGTGTTCAGTTCTTATTTGAAAGAAACTGCTGACTAGTAAATAATATTTTGCAATTGCTTGGTCGCTTATTGCAGGTCTTTCTTTTAAGAGTAGAACATTAATATGCATAGTGTAAATGGCTTTCTTTAGTTGCAATGCAGCATGCATTCTGATGATGTGACACTTGCCCCTTAAACAACTTCCTGCTAGAGGGAGAGGCATAAAACCATATCCTGAGATAGAAAATCATTGGATGGGACATATAATCACTCTGTAAACACAGTAAGAATATTGTGGTAAGATATTGTCTTTGGGTGGAAAAACATTTATGTCCTAGACATTAAGGGAAAGTGACTAGTTAAGAACAGTCTTGGCATACAGCCATCTGGGAATGTCTAACAGAAAGTTCAAATTGAAAGAAAAGTGACTCTATAAGGTCAGTTGATGAAAATGCTATTTTATCTACTGTTAAATGTTGAGGTATGGGGTCTCTGCTTACAGACAGACTGGGTTGGTGATACCAACCCAACCCCCACAATGGAAATAGCTGACAGTGGTAGTTAGGTAGTTTTAGCTTTCTACTGACTGTGATGCAGGAGTCCTTTTGGGGCTAGGACTTTAAGAGACTTAGTATCAGAAGGTGTTGTTAACTGCACTGTAACATTATACAGATAAATCTCAAACAAAAATTATGTCATTATTTTTTTATTTATTTAACATTTGTTTACAGGGAAAGTCTGACTTGGAATGAATCCAATTTTCAGCAGAGGCCCAGGGAGAAATGATCCAGATGCATGTCTTTGAAACATGGGAGGAAACCAGAGCACCTGGAGGAAACCCACATGAATGCAGGGAGGATATGCAGATTCCACACAGAAGGCACCCCTACCAGGAACTGAACTGGAGAACCTCTTGCTGTGAAGTGACAACGCTACCACTGCACCACTGCGCCATCCTATGTCATGACATGAGAGTATCCTATTGCTACAGCTACTGGTTCTGGGTCAGTCAGGTGCCCCAGTACATTTTAGCATTAGGTACATACAAAAATGTGATAGTGTTAGAATCACTGTAGCCATGCACTGCTACATACCAAAATGTGATAGTGTTATAACCACTGTAGCCATGCACTACGACATACAAAAATGTGATAGTATTATAACCACTATAGCCATGCACTACTACATACCAAAATGTGATAGTGTTATAACCACTGTAGCCATGCACTACTACATACCAAAATGTGATAGTGTTATACCCACTGTAGCCATGGACTGCTACATGCTAGAGAGGAATTATGAGGATATGGAGGGGTGTCCCATCAATGTGAATAAAAGTCTGGAAGTAGTAAGTCATTAGAAGTAGCATTATCACTATTCATACACATATGCTGTACCATAACTCCAAATAGTGAGACGTTCAGAGTCTTCTTATCCTCTCAGCAGAGACAACTAAAAGCCTTGCAGCCTTGGCCAGTTGCAACACAGATGGTGACATTATTCTTCTGTCTATATGTCACTGCAGCCAGAGCCATCTTAATCAGTTTTAAAGACTTAATGATAGAGAAGTCTGTGGTTGAAAAATGATATATTTATTAAAATAGACTAGATATGTATGGCTATCTATCTGTCTATCTATCTATCTATCTGTCTACAGTATATATCTATCTATAGGTTTACTAACAAAATTGCAACCAACAAAACAAAAAACATTCAATACAACAAAAACCAACATTGAACATGAAACATTGAACAAGTCACTATGTTGATTCACATGCCGATTATTTGATTCAATATTTTTCGATATACCGTTTCTCTTGCACCTTTCAGAACAGGAACTACAGTTCTAGTTGTCAGCAGTACAAACATACTGCACAACACTAAACTTTACATTTTTTGCAGTGGGGCAAGCCCCCCCTGCAACCCCACATGCCCTGCAAATTATATATTCCAACTCCGAAATCGCACTATAGTGGGGAAAAGAGTAAAGTCCCCGATCTGCACTGTACCACAATCTCTACTAATCACATCAATCACATATGTGTGAATGTACAGTGCATTCACTGACCAGGAACTCGGACACTTGAAGGTTCGACAACATGGGATTCGGCCAATTGGAATTCAACATCCCATGATCACCAAACCTTCACTCATAATTTTCATGATAAACCTATATATTTATGTATATATATATATATATATATATATATATATATATATATATATATATATATATATATATATATGTGTGTGTGTGTGTGTGTGTGTGTGTGTGTGTGTGTGTGTGTGTGTCTGTGGACCACTTGATCTGGGCTCTGAGGCCTCACTTAATTTTACTGAAAACATTGCTTGTTAGAAAGTTTACAAAACTTAATTATACATTGATGTATGTTGATCTGAAAGGCTGCAGTAAACAGACTAGATATCTTTCTGTATATATTACCTGAACTCTACTGTCTGGAAGGTATGCCTTAATGCTACTACTAATATTGCCTATGGGAATGCTAAAATACAACCTGATAAATGCCCAAGTAAATGACAGTTGAAGTGTAAGATATCCATTAAAAAGACGCTCAGCTGTGGGCTATGGGTGGAAAAAGAGCAGAGCTCTCAACTTTTACCAACAGAATTTGGGAAAAAGAAAACATAACAAAGGAAAAGGTCTTGAATTAGGGACACATTTTAGAGGTTATCACTATTATCTTAGAAATTCTCAAAATGATTTTTAATTTTAGGAGGAATGGAGCAACACTTTGAGAAACATCAGGGGGTGTCCCTACAAAATAGAAGACAGAGATAGAATGGTTGGAGAAAACTGACATTTGTGTAGCACTTGATACCTCCTGAAACTCAGGCTAATGACACTTTACCATGCCATAGATGTTTGCAGTATGTTAAGTGTGTGCCATAGGGAAGTCACCCTACCTGACCTCCATGACGTTTATGGAGCAGTTATGATTAAATTGCTTGACCCTGACCTCTTCATCTGTTAATAACAGATCATGGATACAGCTCAAACCAGCACAGCTTTCCTAGATTTCTTCAATCACTACACATGACACAACACATTCAGCTTGTTTACATTTCTTTCTTTTTTCTTTTTTTTTTTGTAATCCAACTATTGTGAATTGGAGAAAGCAGTGTGTTAGGGACTTGGTGCAGAATGCCTAGTCTGAGTAGAAAAAAATCAGGGTTATGTCACCATGCTTAACTTTCAATAGTTAAAAAAAATGTCAGTGTTTATATTTATTCTCAGATTTACTGGAGACATGTCTTACCTTGCCTTTGTTCAGGCATTCTTCCCGAAGAAATACCTGATGGCCTTCCTCCTGCAGGAGATCCTATGGAAAAATAGCAGGCAAATGCACAGAGAAAATAAATTAAATGCCTGCTATCGCAACCACAATGCATTCGTTTTTGTGCAGAAACCATTTAAATCACTATCAGTCCTTTAAACTTAATATTGTTTTACATTTGTGAAATATAAACTATATTTTCGTAGTGCTTTGAATTTCCATTGCATTTAAGCAGTGCCATATAAACCAAACCTTAATTAAAAGTAATAGTTAATCTAATCAGACTGATTAGCTTGCATAATTATAAATATTATTTGTATTTCTCAGAAATAAAGTTGCTGGAAATCATAAAAAATTATGAATGAATGCAGCTTCTCTCTCTCTCTCTCTCTCTCTCTCTCACACACACACACACACACACACACACACACACACACACACACACACACACACACACACACAAAATATGTGCATGCAGCTAGTGAGACAGATGCAGTGATACACAGATAGAGAGATAGATAGCAGTACCCAAGGAACCTGTAGTACAAAACAGCAAGAATAGATTTTGCTTTTTTCAGATGAACATTTAAACATTTGACATAAAGCATACTCTGACTGATGCATGGCTATGAGGTATCAAAAAGAGGTGGATAATAAACAGCAATTCATTCAAATGAACAAGAACATTTTCTTCTGTCATACACAAAGAAACCACACCTTTGAACAGCAATCCAAACTGGTCTCAAACAGATTATTGCCAAAAAAAAAAAAAAAAAAAACACCCTGTGAAAAAATAATACATTGCTGAGCAGCTAGACTATTTTTATACCTTTTCAGGAAATTAATGCATTTCTTGATAGCCACCCATGATCCCATTGGTTTACGTGTGGCTTTTTTTTTTTTTTTTTGTCTTTCTTTTGGTTGTCATGTTGTTTTCTCCTTTAGCAAAGCAAATAAATGTAAGATATTTGTTTTTGAAACATAATATGGTTTGGGTAAAAGGACAAGTTAGTTGCTCCACACATTTTAGCTTTCTGAAAGATATGAATATGCGTATAAACACATAGTAAAGGAAGACTCAACACCATATTATGTTAAAGTTGACCCCCATGGAGTTACTCTTCGACCAATTTGCTCTGTCCTTCTTGCCATGTAGCTCTTGGATCTTTGAACATATTTATAGGCGTGCCCTGTACAATTACATCTAAGAAGGCAGTTCAGAGCTCTAACACACTCTGTGTAATATTTCCTTAAACAAGTGGTGAGTTGCCCACCTTCCATGAGTCACTCATGTTACCTTATATACCCATTATATTTCTTCTTAACCACCTCTTGCCCTTGCCAATGTAATGTGCCCATGCCATATGCCAGCTTTCTTCAAATGTTCAGCTATGGAGTGCTGGTTTTATATTTCAGACTTTCCATTTCTCATAGTATTCTTCATAGTTGTACAGATGATTTTAAATGTGTTTTGCCTGTCCCTGTACTGCTTTTAAAACTAGACACAATATTGCAGATGCATCCTTATCATTGCCCTGTAGTATGGCAGCATAGGAAATGCTCTTAAGAATCTCTGGAATCAGCTTCCCTACCTACCCATCCTATCATGATGTTGGTGTTTGCTTCTGATCTTTTTGCATTTAGCTGCATAATTCAGCCCAATGGAGACTCAGAGCATGATTTCAAAACCTCTTTCTTTTTTGCTATTCCCAAGTGCCCCTCATAGTCTGACACACTACCTCCCTTTAATAAGAAATTAGACAATTTGATGAGAATTCATAAATTCACTGCTGGTATGACCGACCTATTATTTATTGACATTTGATTAACATGAAAGTCCAACTCGCTAGAAATCCATTTTCAGCAGAGGCCGTGGGAAGACAAGCTCTAAATTATCACAAAACATTTTAAGAACAATAATTTTACAGTCTACAAAATGAAAAAAAAAATCTGCAGTTTAAATAATTGTTAACAGATTAGACATAATATAAAAACATTGGTTAAGAATTGATACAATGTATATGACAATCATTTAGTACTTAGAGAAGTTTTAGACAGTTTGCAGAGAAATTAAAGGTAAATTAATCTAATAGAAATAGGAATTGCAATATGAAGTGAGGGAAAAACAGGCTTATGGTATATTTAGAAAGACGTCAGGGAAGAGAATTAGATAGCAGTAAGGAAGTAAGTGAAAAAGGGAGAGTAAGGATGTATAAGGAATGAAAATGTACTTGTTCACATTTAGGGATATAGTTTATCCTGATTTTGAGCAAGAACAAATCCAGATTTAAGCTAGGAAGTCTTTCAGAGTGGTTTTAAAAGAGGGAAGAGAGGATATAGACCTGATGGATACAGGTAAGTAGTTCCAGGCCTTAGCAGCATTGTACTATTATAGACTTGCTAGGTTTGTAGACAGACAAGAGTTTTTGGTCACTGGATTGCAGTGATCAACTGGAAACATAGTTATGTAGAATGTTTTTTAGTGCTGGACAGGTAAATGGATGCTGGATAATTTTATAGGTGGTAAGAAGTTGTGTATATGTTAGTTGATGTGCTAGTTCTAGCCAATTTAGGCTGTTCAGTGCTATAGAGTGGTGGGTTTTGAAAGGGGTATATGCTGCAAATTTAGCAGCTTTGTTATAGCATTGTTCAAGTTTTAATCTTTGTGAAGCCTGGAGGTTAGTAAGGATGTCATCTCCATAAAGAAGAGTGGGGATGAGATATGTAGTGGCAAGTGTAGTTTTAGTTGCGTCGTTGAGAAAGTTTTTTCGATCTGTAAAGCATCCCTAGTATTTGATGAGTTTTTCTTATGCAATTTTGTATATGCAGGTCAAATGTAAGATTTTCATCCACTGTCATCCCTAATAGTTTGCTATGAGAAGTGACTGCAATGGTTGTATTATCAAGAGAGAGCATTTTTTTTCAGGATACAGGGCTTTGGGCAAAAGAAGTAGCAGTTTTGTCATTTTTGGGTTGAGCATGAGTTGTAAGTTATGAAGCCATGTTTCAGTAGCTATGAAAGCTTCCTGAATAATTTTTTGGAGGTGTATCATGTTGTCACATGTGAAAATGAAAGTGTAATCATCTACGTATTGTATTAGGGTGGCCTGTTGTGTGAAAGTATAGAGGGTATTGGTGAAAATGTTAAAGAGAAGGGGACCAAGGATAGACCCTTGTGGTACACCAGTGGTGACTGTGAGGTAAGGGGAGAGCATGGAGTGCCATTTTACTGACTGGTACCTATTGGACCAGTAGCTTTTGAACCACAGAAGGGTGGGTTGAGAGTGACATAGTGAGGATATTTTAAGTAGCATTGCCCCTTGAAAAAGGAGAAACATTCTAAGAGTGTACACTAGCAAGGCGTAAATTGCCATATGGTCCACTTGCCTTATACATTGCATGATTCTGTGATTCTATGAAAGTGTGTAAGTCCTACTTCAGATTCTTTCATCAGTCTACCTTCCCTACAAGCTGCACCACTTTGCATTGAAGACTGATCTCCCATCAATGACTGTACCACTCAGTGCCATTACCAACCATGCTGGGCAGGATCCTTAGCTGTGGTATTCAAGGCAAATGCCTAGTTCCTTGAAAATAGTAAGAACTATGCTAAACTGCAGTCCATGGGTAACAAGATAGTAGGACCACTGAAATGATATGAAACTGTGTAGAATAATTAACTGATGTAGGGTACATATGCAAATGAGCAACTCAACTTGCATAGTATTACAAATGCAATGGAAAGACAGTCATTAAAAGAGCCAACATGAACATTTGAAGCTGTATTACAATGCTGTGGGTGAGATTCATGGCAGTGTGAAGTATATTAAAGCTTTAACACCTGTAAAACATCTTGCACACTTACTTCTCTTTTTTTTTTGAAAGTTGTAGTAACAGGGACAGCTAAAGAGCAGTATATTACAAAGAACTATGGTTGGGTCACTGATAATAACTACCCCCAGGATTCACAAATCCTCCGTGTAAGAGTAGAGTAGTCTTACACAGAAATGCCAGTGTGTAAGAGTAAGACGGCAGCGCGCCATGCATATTAATGAGGGTGCGCTGCCATAACTCTAAGGCTAACACGGAACAATCACGAGTGCAGGGGGCGTGTCGGACTGCCGAGCAGTCCAAAAGTCCACACCCCTGCAAGTCTCCCAATTGGGAAATATCAACCTACATGAGCGAGTCCGCTCAAATGTGTAAATAGCCAACACTACACTCCCCCACATTCTAAACCCCAGTACAATTATAAAATGCAAAACTTTTAATTTTTTTTTTATTCCCGATATAGCTGCCCATATTTGCGTGTGTTTGCGTGGGTTTGCCCACTGCTTAGCTACAGTTAGCAGTCAAGACATCAAAGAGGATAATAATAAACCTATATGCAAATTAAGGAAAACAGCAATAGCGTAGTGGTAGAACCTTTGCACAAAGAGGAGGCATTCCCGGTTCGAGTCCCACCACTCCCCTTTTTATTTTCTGTTGGGAAATCTGTATATGAAAAGAATCCCTGAGATTTATCATTGAAATTATAGTAAATCGCATTGAAATGGCCTATGTAGTAGTGAACGAATTTTAAATATATATAAGAAAGTGAAATAGTTCTGCATACTGATGAATGCATGAGTAATGTATCTTAAGCAATGTGAAGCACTGCTAAGCAAAGTTTACCAGTATTAAGCACATTACAGTATAATTGCCCATAGCTTAGCACTGCTTTAACTAGTGCAATAGCATTGCCCGGAGCTGCAAACTGTGCCAACCAGCGCAATGTAGAGCAATGTAGAGCAACATCGGGCAACGTAGAGCAAAGTCGGTAAAACATAGCCACACCTCCTTGCCGGTCTGGCCAGTAGTGAAATAAAAAGCAATGACAGGCCTCAAACCCGGGATACCATGCACCATAATCACAGGACTGAACCACTAAGCCATGACAGCTTTTCGTAAGTATGCACTTTCAACACACACATACATATCAATGGAAGTTTACCCATTGCTAAGCAGGTGTACCCTCAGCTGTGTTTTTTCAAAACTGGTCAATCACAAATAAGTGTGGGAAATGATGCATATTTAAGCTCCATAGGTGGAAATACTTGCCATAACTGGTTGTAGCTCCCATCTGCAGGCCGCAATGGCTGGTGCTGGAGAGGGCTCTTGTTTTCGAGTGCAACGTTGGGGCATTGAGGAGTCAAAAGTTATGGTTTGGCTTCTTGTCCATAATCATGAGGATAGACTTCTGCAGGGCCAGTACCAGGGCACCAAATACAAAGCAGAAGCCTGGGACAGTCTAGCTCATGAACTCACCAGTGCCACAGGTGTCCCGCGGACTGGTGAGCAGGTCAGACACCACCATGCAGACCTGAAGAGATGCAAGGTGGATCAACTGGTCCAGTGGATCCAGGAGGCCTGTGGGATGGCAATTGCCCCACTACTGAGTAAGTAGCCATGGAATTAAGTATGCAAGAATTGCTATTCTAGTGTATACTATGGATAGGTATGTCTCAATATCACTTCATCTACTTCACAGCTGCAGGTGTCCGTGCTGCAAATCAGCAAGCCTATGCAGATAGGCTGCTAAGGCTGCGCCACCAGGCAGGTTAGTAATTATTCTGCTTGCACTGTTATGTAAAATAAATGAGAGTGCCTGAAAAAAGTGTTTGAACACAATAAATAAAAGTATAATAAATCTCTAATAATTATTCTGCATGTACTGTTATATAAAATAAATGAGAGAGCCTCTAGAAAAGTATTTTAAGTCTTTAATAAAGGTATAATTCCTGGAGTGTGTCTGTGTCATTTTCTTTGATATGTTGTTGTACTCTTGCATTATAGAAATAGTACTGTTGTATTAAGCGCTGTTAACACACAATTGGGTAGGCCCATATATAGTGGTTGAAGGGAGTGCCAGTAGCTTTTAAGCATATTCACAGTCCTCAACTGTTGGTTCATGATCAGCCTGTACAGGTTAATCTGGCACATGAGTAGCTTGGTATTGTGTTCCCCAGAAATGTCATTGTGCTGGCAGAAATGTAGGGAGCTGTTAACATATAACTGATAATTCCACCTAAACATATCTTGATAAGTATAGGAAAGTAGAGCTGTCAGTGTACCATCTCAGCAGTAGTGTGTCTGAGCAACTCACAAAATATGTAGCGGTAACATCAGCATCCCGGACAGTTTGTATGTCAGATACAGACCATGTATATAAAGATCTAGCAAAACCCATTTCACGATCTAAGGACAATTGTGTAGTGTAATAATACATGTAGGGGACATATAACTGCAGTCAATAGGAATGTAGTGTAAACTAGAAGGAAATATAAGTTGTTAATGGAGCTATCATTTTCCACCCTACTGTATGTGCATAAAAAATGCAATTCCACACCTCAATGGGTATGTCTAATCTCAAAACATTTGTTGGGACATATGTCCTATTGGTTTATAAATATCTGCATTTATTTCAATGCATGTGCCCTGTTCATATACCACAATATTGGTGGCCTGTTGCCATCGATTAAACCTGCATGTTGTTGTAATGTCCACTGTTGTTCCATATATGCATGTGTCATGCTTGCTGTTCAACTGTTGGAACTCTGGTGTGTTGGGTTAATGGGAATACTTCTGCATGCTGTAATAACTAATTGGGAATGCTGTTGACTGTTACTAACCCATATTTCCATTAAATCCTCCCAAACATAGAACGTATGGGAAGGCCGGTCCCAACGGACCCACCTGTTCCACCTCAGCTGGCGATAGCACCTGGCACCAGCAGGTCCGGTGCCCAGCCTGGGACCTCCTCCTCCTCCTCCTCCGTTTGCCCTGTGCCACCTTCGGGTGGAAGTACTGCAGGGGATGGGGCTCACCCCCCCCATGCAAACGTGGGTGGAAAAGGGCCACCTATCACCCTCCAAACGGTCCGGGCTGTGGTGCATAGGGAGATTGAGTGTTCTGTCTCTGATCCTCTACGCCAGCTTGAGGAGCAAGTGCCGTGACTCATGGGTGAGCCTGCCCCTCCTACACAGCCCCCAGCACAGCCACCCTCTGGGCTGTGAAGGTGCAGTGGTGCCTGCCCATGGGTGGGGATCTCAGTTCCACTGTTGCCATCTGTGTGCTCATGGTCTTGCGATATCCAAAGATCCTTCCCCGTCAATGGTGTTCACCCACCATATGTGTCATATTCCGCCCCTGTATGCGTCTTGTTTGTCTTGTCTGTTTACCTCCCCAACCTACCTCCCCAAATATACCTACTTCCCCTACCCCACATTCCACTCTCACCTGAAAAAAAAGAAAAAAGGGCAATCTGCGCACAAAAAAAAAAATTACACCCCATACATAGCTGCCCATTTTGCACATATGTCCACTGGACACATAAACTGATATTTAATTTGCAATACAACATACTTTGCTGTCCTCACCCCTCTCACAGGGGTTGAAGGTTTCAAATTCCCCTCCAAATTGATTGCATATGCACAGCTGTTGCTGTTAAAGAAATGGGCAGCTATGGGCCTTCCCTACACCTGTCCTGCACATCCCGAGCTGTTTTCCCTACTGTCTTTCCCTCTTTGTGCCCCTTTTTCACCACTTTCCTATCTCCCCATTTTCTTTTCTTTCAAAGAAATTAGTGCAGGGTTTAGCGGGAGTAAGCACTTTTAAGCAGTAGTTAGGTTTGCGTGAGTGTGCGTCTTTGTGCGCTTGTGTGCGCTTAGCTAGGTATCACACAAACCCGTGCAAACCCGCTTACAACTGCTTAAAAGTGCCTTAGTTACCCTGTATGTCAGGGCCCCTGTTCTGCACAGCAGCAAAATAAAACACCTCTATCAGTCTCAAACCCCAGACCTTGTACACACTAGACTGCATGAAGTACCACTAAGCCATGGTAGACATACAACAAATTGGTGCTGAAATAAATATATCATGTATCAGAATGAGGAATGTAAAGGTAAAATAGGAATGCCATAACACAAATCTTGTTCTGTGGATCTTTACCAGCAGTTCTCGTGGAATTGCATTACATGACTGTGAAAAGAGAACCAGCCATTCTAGCAGGAAATAATGTTACAGCAGCACTTTACAACCCCCACACAGTATCATAGCAGGACAAACACTAGCATATCTGAATAGGGCAGAGGCCATACTTCCCAACTGTGACTAATTTTCAGGCATGTAGCTGATTTTGAGACAGGTTTTAGCTGTGTCCCTCTGAATCCCTCTGAAAGGTACTGACGTTAGGCAAAAAGGTGGGGAATTACACTTAATGAATAATGACAATAAGTAAGAGTTAGACACTGCTTGTACTTCAGGAAATGTGTATTAATCCATATGCTCTGGTTCTCTCAAAGTCTCAACTTAATGTCTCTAACATTTTAAAGGTGTACCTCACTTCTACCTACATTTCCCTGAGTCTAACAATAAACGAAAAAACTAGTAAAAAATAATAAAAAGTGAAACGTAGCTGAAAAGCACGGATATCTTTATTACAAACAACACTGAGCGCTTTCACCCACCACAATGCAGGTTTCTTCAGAGTAATTACATAATGGAGCAGCTTATCTTATATAATCATGTTTAACCTATAATGTCCTCTCAACAATAAATCAATTAATTAATACGTATAAATGCAACAATTCCATTTAAAGTCACCAACACAAGCATAAATAGCAGATGTACTGTGTGTAACATACCATACTAATCGTATATACTATTCTTTTTTAAAAAGTTTTATGCAGTGCTTTTATATATCTGTTAACTATAAATATATAACCTAACCAATGTAAAGTTACACCTATAATGACAACAGTTGTATCCTTATAATAAAATAAATTAAATATGTATATATATATATATATATATATATATAGTGTTATTTAAAATAAATTAGTATTAAAATGTGTTAAAAATATAAATTTTATTTGTGTTAATTTATGAATGTACTTAATGTATATATTTAATAAGTTGTGCTTATTTACGTATATATTTCATATAATTCATATAAAAATTTTAAAAATTTATTAAATATTAAATATTAAATATTAAATTATATGTTGTGCGAATTTAATTTTAACTTACTAACAATAGATATGTGTTCGTTAATTCCTGGTTTACTACATGCATTCAATCTTAACTGCCATAAACATTCCTTCAACTCTAACAGTGCATTAACATCGCCTTCTTTCGTAGTGGTTTGAGGTAACCTATCTATAACAAAAAAGAAAAATTTCTTAAAATCCGGGCAAGTTAAACTGTACAAATAATGAATTTGTTAATTTTTTATTTTTAATATCCCTATTGTGTTCTGCTATTCTTTCTTAAGTTTTCTAATTGTCTTTCCAATATAGAACGCCTGACATGACAGGCATATGGCTACATAAATAACTAATTTTGTATTACAATTTACATGCCCTGGGCACCTAATAGTACGACTGTGACCTTTAATTGTAACATAAGGTCCATCTCTAATAAATCTACATGACCTACAGAAACCACATTTTTTCATCTGTGAGTCTCTAAATCTGGTCTCACTTTCAAAATAATCCTTAAGATTTTTACCCCTACTAAAGACTATTGTGGGGTTTAGACCTATTTCTTGTAAAATGTCACTTTGATTAATAAATACTTTGTCCCAGGCTTCAATAATTGTGTCTTTTATTAAATGTGCACTATTACTATATGGTAATACCATAGCATTTGATTTGTGATTAACATTACCTTGTTGTGTATTTCTATTTGACAATCCATATTTTAATATGGGCTGGTAACCAGTTTCTCTCTTTTTTGTCACCTCATTCCTAATGTTTAACATCAACTTGTTAGGATATCCTCTCTCAGTCAACATATCAATTAAATAGTCGATTTCATTTTCAAAAATGTTGTCTTCACTAATCATCCTAGAAAGTCTTACCATCTGTCCTTTAACCAGACGTTTCTGAAAGGCTGGATGGCAACTTTTGTAATGCAAATATGAGTTTGAGAATGTTTTTTTCCTATAAATATTTGACTCTAGTTCGTTACCCTTTTTATATAGTTTAATATCCAAATATTCACCACTTTCTTTATTAATACTGTATGTAAACTTCAGGAATGAGGTAGTATTGTTGAGATATTCTATGAATTCTTTTATTTCGTCATGACTACTTTATGACAATTTTAGACCAGTGTTTACATCCAAAAACATATTTCTTTTCCCACATAGCCAAAACTAAATTGGCATAAATGGGGGCACATCTTGCCCCCATAGCTACACCTGAACATTGTTTATAATGCTCACCTCCATGTCTAAAAAAATTATTATCCAGTACCATCTCCATAATTTCTAGCATAGTTTTCCTCTTAACTATGTGCATTTTACTGTAACATTCCAGACTTCCTTCAAAAAGTTGCAAGCCTTCATTTAGGGGAATGACTGAAAATAAATTAACAACATCAATTGTGACTATATAAATAGTATCCAAGTTGCTTTTATTATAGTCTTTAAGTTTTTCTAAGCAATGCCAAGAGTCCTTTACTATGTGGTGAATGTTCTTGATTACTTCACCACAATTAATGTCGATATAATGTGCAATTGCTTCCAACTTGGAATACTTGGCAGACACAATTGGTCTAAATGGGGGATTTGATACATTTTTGTGTATCTTCGGTATCCCGAAAATTGATGGTGTCACTGGAAATTCTACTAATAAATAATCATATTCTTTGTCCGATATTGTGCCATCCATAAGAAATTCATACAATTGCCAATCAATTTTTGTGTACGCTTTTATAATGTCATATTTTGGAATTATTGTGTATGTGGTCTCATCATTCAACATATCAGTCATTTTGTTTAAATAATCAGTGTTATTCATTATTACAACCCCTCCCCCCCTTGGCTGGTTTCATAACCCTATAATTATTAGTTGAACTCAACTCTTTTAAACAGAATCTTTCTGGTACTGTAAGGATGTCAGTTACATTGTGTCCTTCTTTCCATATTTTTCTTATTTGCATCTCACATAACATTTCAAATAAATGAATAATAGGGTTATTAGGGGGAATAAACGTACTTGATCTCTTCAAAGTGAAATTCTTTTCACAATCTATTGCCTGCTTTCTTCCCTTAAAAAACAATCTTAAATTCAACAATCTAGTGTATGTTTTCAAATTTAACAATACTTTCCCCAAATCAGGTTTAAAACTGGGTACAAATTTAAAACCCTTTTTAAATAACGATAAATAGTCACCTTGCATATTTTTATCTGTATAATTGTAAACAGAAAAACCTCCATCAGAAAAAATTTCACAGTGTAACTCTTCATGCAACTGCATAACTAGTTTCTGATTCGTTTGAAGGTGTCTCAAAATCAAACACTTTTGCTTCGTAAATCAATTTATCATAACCCTGCACATTTTCATTAACACTTGCATGTGTGTTATTATCTAAAATCATAACATTACTTAATTCATTATTTGTGTCTACTAAAAGATTGTTAGCACAATGTACAGAATGGCCATCAAAAATGTCACAATCGCGCGTATCACCAATATATTTTTGTACATAACAACCTTCCCTTAAATTAGTACAAGTGTTCATACTGTTTCAAGTAACAGCATAATCTAAAATTGAAAGTTTATCTATTAGTACTGGTGTTGTACTGGTTTGAATCTGCTTTGGTTGCTGTTCTGGTAACTTGTTTGATAATAGTTGTGATGCTGCTGCCGATCCTGGTAATGCTCTTTCAAGCGTTCTGATCTGCGTAAAGTTGGCTCTTCTAAAAAATGCTCTGTTGGACTATCGTAGTATTGTGCTTCTGCACTATATGTCTGCACATTTTTATCAAACAGAACAGCATCCCTATACCTTGTTTTGTCCTGCACCCGGTTGTTTCCCTGTCCAATACAAGTCTTTTTATAGTCTCTGAAATGGGCATATGCGCAATTATTGTGATAATCATTAGAGTCCCTGTGAAGTTTTTTGTTTTTATGGTCAAGCCCATTGCTAACATACCTGTTAACCTCATCTAAAATGTTGTCAAGTTTATATTTACTGTGCTCGTATAACAAGTCATTTTTAATACTGTTGTCAAGCGCTGTTAGGCTTTACATATGATTATATACGATTAGTATGGTATGTTACACACAGTACATCTGCTATTTATCCTTGTGTTGGTGACTTTAAATGGAATTGTTGCATTTATACGTATTAATTAATTGATTTATTGTTGAGAGGACATTATAGGTTAAACATGATTATATAAGATAAGCTGCTCCATTATGTAATTACTCTGAAGAAACCTGCATTGTGGTGGGTGAAAGCACTCAGTGTTGTTTGTAATAAAGATATCCGTGCTTTTCAGCTACGTTTCACTTTTTATTATTATTTCCCTGAGTCTGTTCAAATATGTACCTGAGTGTTTGAGAGGCCTGGCAGAGGCAGAAACACACAGGCATATCAGCTATTCTGCTGTTACACACTGTGCAAATAGCTTTGGAAGGAGTTCCAGAAGCATACCCTTATGTACGAGTACAACACTGAAATACCAAGGGATGTAGCCATGTACTGGTAGCAACCAACTGTGACAATGCCATTGTTCCAGTGCTGAAAAGACCGGTTTGGTGCACAGACAAAGAATAACAGGCTAACCTCTGGCTACCATCTGGATAGGTCCACATTTGGGAGCTACGCAGGCAGACTACTTGCCTTGGTAAACTAACAGGTACACAGCAACCCTTTAAGTCCAGCAAGATAAAGTTCGCACATTAATACATAATGCCCTCTGTCATTCTGCACCCCTACCCAAATGTACAATATACCTGCGTGCTCAGGGTCTACCAAGGATGTAGGTAGGCATACTCAGTACAGAAATTTGTCCAGTTTTCTTGAGCAGCCTGTGCTAATGTCAACACTAAAAAAGCACAAACTGTTCAAAAGTGAGTAAATTAATATTGGCAGTATAGCAGTTCACAAACAGTTCATGTGCCAAATGAATACATCTCAATAACTACTTTTGTATGGCAGTTAATTGTATAAGTAGAAAAGAAACTACATACTCCCATGTATCTTGTGTTAGCATTTGTAGGGGTGAGTACAATTCTACACTGGCAACTGTGTAGTAGAAGTGGCAACATTCAGGTTTGAGTACAACATTTAAATCACTGGCTACACCCCTAGCTTCAGATATAGGAACTATACCAAGCTTCTGACTTACACAACGGTGTCCACAGCAAACAAGCATGGGCCCCATTTTGGAAAGCTGAAAGGGCTACGCCTACCTGAGATAGCAATTTATAGCATTGGGTTGCTATGACAGTGTGTACTGCAATTACCACACAGCAGGCTGCATGCAATTACCAAATGGTGGCCACCAATTAGTGCAGAGGCCATCACATGCACATTTGCAGATACCTATAAAAGCAGGCTGTACTTGCTGGCCACACATGCAATCATCCCATTGCAGATGCTGAGGGAGAGAAAGAGACAGAGACAGAGAGAGAGACACATACCCCCACCCACACCGGCGGGAAAAAAAAAGCCAAAGACACACCAAAACTACAAACACATACAAAGGAAAGGTATGTAACAGATATGTATTTACTGGCATGTAGTAGTTGTATTTGAAGACTACTCTACATACTTTGAAACATCAATATGTGGCAGCAGTATGTATCTATGTTAAGATGTCCTGCATAACTACTGCCATGGACAAATCAGTGTGTAGCTTTGTGCAGTGGGACATAACTGTGATATACGTAGCTCAGCATTAAATGTCAAACATCTGAACCATGTTTTCTGTGTTCTGTACAGTAGTGTGGACAATGGCTGGTTGGGGGAGTAGCGCATACAGCTATATAACCATGGATGTGACAGAGTGACACATGCATGATAGTCATATCAACGTGTAGCTTAGCATTGGCAACTGCTGTACCAGGCTAGTATGCTAATCTAGCATTTGCAGCTATGTATACACCCTCTAATATTACTGTGTGCTCACAATGTTGCAGCAAGGCCCAACAGGTCAGCCGTGAGGTCCAGGGACTTACAACAGTGTGGACCTTGTGTGTGTATGGCACACACATACGGAGAGATATATCTGTGGAAGATATATTGGCATCTGTACATGTGCATAGAGCAAGGGACATACTGCAACTGTTTCTGAAGGGAGGTCATATATATGTTTGTGAAGGTTGTGATGTGCATATTTGTATGTAGGTAGTAGTGTGTGGCAAACAAGACAGCATACTGTGTTGGTATATGACATGTGGTGGTTAAACGCTGTGGGTGTGATTTGTTAGGTTTGCAGTGTTGCAGCCAGTGAGGCCTACTAAAGCCACATAGGCTGAGAACACCTTCAATGCATTTTGCACAAGACTGTGCAATATCATTACATAACTGTATACCTCACATACTTCGGATAATTGATATTCCCACCATGAAAGGTGTACTGTATATGTGCCTATATGTATATCTATATGTACACCAATGGATGTTTATATGTATGTGTATATATATATATATATATATATATATATATATATATATATATATATGTATATATATATATATATATATATATATAGAGAGAGAGAGAGTCATATTTACTGCGACAGATGCCTGGTGACAAAGCCATGGCCTCAAGCTCAATGTCGGAAATTCATTGGAATCCCTTTTGCTAAAATCTCTGTACCCATGAGCTACCACATAGGTGGTAGTTGACTTAACACCGAAAGTGTGATAAGAGACCATGGGACACAGGTGGACAGTAGTCTCCCCCTTGATAATTACAGTGCCACACTAGTCATGTAATCTCTCTACATGGCACACTTCATCACAAAAGCTGTGTCATCCAGGGAAAAATAGGTCAGTGTTCCCCTCTACTCATCACTCACAAAACCCATTATAGAGTACAATCCCCCTTCTGGTACGTACCTCACAAGACATCTACAGCAACTGGAAAGGCCACAGACATACCTCACAAAGAGTAATACTGTCCTCAAACAGATGCCCTATGCAGACTGTCTCACAAAACCACAGCTAGACTGTGTCACATACCAGCAACCCAGAGGTGACCTTTGCCTAACATACAAAGCTATGTCAAACCCAGAGCTGTTGGACATGCTCCACATAAACAGATCACAATCCCTATGAGCTACATGCTCTAGGGGCCTAAACCTTGTCACCTCAATAAACAGAGCATGCTGGAGGGATAGATACCCATCTCAGACACATTCCATACTCTGGAACAAACTACCTGTCAATAGCAAACAAAGCTCCTAAGTAGCACTCATCATGAATAGTCTTGATGATTGGATGGGAGTTAGGAAATACACCTCGGGAATCACCTCTGTGGCTCTGCTTGACAGGGGCATATGACATTAAATTACTTGGGTGTCAAAGGCCAGGGTACCATCTGGCTAGGCTTCTATAGGCCCTAGGGCCAATAGCCTATTACCTACCTAGGAACCAATACACACCCACATGTACTTGTTGCAATAATTGCTATGTGAGGTTGACTGAGTGTGATGGTGAATGTGTTGGTGAATGTGTCACAGTTGTGTATATGTGGGATAGCTTAGTGGGAAACTGTTTCAGTCATGGTATTATGTGTCCTAGCTCTGATCCTAGCAAAAGATATGTATGCTATTGCTTACCAGAAAAAGCAGTATGGCATACGGTCTGACGTAGTCCCTTTGTGTTAACTGGGGTGTGCCATTGGAGGATAAAGCAGTACATGTATGCTCATTGATTGGTACTGCTGGTGAATCAAACCCCTGTATGAACTGTAGTACTACCTGAAACTGTAGGCCTAAACAGCACAGTATGGTGTATGTCCACATTGCTTGGAAACACTGTTTTGTGTGTTCCCTGTAGTCCTCACAGATTACATACCTCAAGCATAAGGGTTTGTAAGTACTGACACACAGTACTGTATGGTACACACGTAAAGCTCATCTGAGTTGCCATACTTCTGTGTCCTGTATGTATGTCTGATGTGTGTGTGGGTATGCCTGTAACATGCCCTCGATCATATGTGTGTTACAGGATATAAGTGCGTATCTAGCAACATGTATAGTCTAGTACAGCAGTATGCCACCTATATTCATGAATGTGCACATATTGTAGGCTGGGGTTTTCCATCAACAACTAGTGTGGTATACTGGTAATACTGTAACCGGACTTTACAATCATTGCAATGGATTACAAATTTTGTTATGCATTAGCTTGATATATACCTCCTGTGGCTAGGTGGTGCATTGTGTCATATATGGTGTGCCATGTACTGTTGCATAGTCTTACATAGTGGTTTCTCTTTGTTGCTGTGCAGAAAATGTTGTAATATATGGAGCGTATCAGGCTCTGTCAGGCAGTTGTGGGTTGAGCACTGATATGTGCTATTGAAAGTGTGTATCCTCTGACAGACAATAGTTTGCTATTTATGGCAGTTCAGTGATATCTGTACCGTAGAATGTTAAGTGTGCCACATGACTTGCTCACACATATTGTTTCATTGTCTTCCAGGCTCATGGCCCACCATCGCAATCCTGCCTATAGTCGTGCAGAGGATGACATATTAACCACCTGTCTCATCCAACACTACACCCTGCTATTTTCAAGAACCAGCCAGGACCAGCATGAGCGGACTGCACTGTGGCAAGATGTTGTCCATAGGATAAATGACATAGGCATGCATAACCGGACATATGAGCAGGTACAACATCACTGCAGTGATTTACTTAGACATGTCCGGCAGCATGCGTCTGATGTCCGTAGGCAACAGCTTGCCACAGGTGGTGGGGTTGCCACCCATCCCCCCCTCACCAGAGTGGAGGAACTGCTCCTGAGCCTGGGGGCTCCCAGCCAACAACAGCAGCACACATGTATCACCATGGAGGCCGGAGCCCCCCAGCAAGTTCACATGTTGCGTGCAGGTAAGATGGCATATCTGTAGACTACTGTTACCTCTATTGTTAGATCATGCATATATGAGATGTGTACTGTGTAGTTAGAAGATGTGGTGCCTGGTGTTGTTCAATACTGATAATTTGGAACATGATGTGTAGGCCTGTGACTGTCAACCATTGTGCTACTCTAAGACTGCAAACCCATTGTTGCCACTGACAAACTGTTTCATATCCTTGTAGGTCCCTCTGGTGTGACAGCAAAGAAGCAGACCCATGCTGGTGAGTATGTTCTACATTTAATATTGCAAATAAAATGTGCATGTCATAGGTGAGGTGTAGGCCATGTACACATGTAACACACCTATGCATAATGCATGCTGTGCATGTTTGCTGTGAGACTATGCACATCTCAGTAACATGAGTGGCTGCCTCAAACGCATGCAATACACAGAGCATCCCAAACAATTGTGGCAACACTATAGTGGACATTGGATAGGCAGTCGATACGCATGCACATGACATACACAACTCCGTCATATGCAATACATGTTAATATGCTACATATGGCGTATTCAGACACACGCTGTAAGGTCACACTCCAGTATCCCAAATGTCATCCACACAGCACACATAATATAACTGAGGGGTAGAGGCCTATCATGGGGCAGTGTGACACTCTTCAACACACAACACATTCATGTTAGGCAATGCTCCCTATTGGGCACCTTACAAACCTATGTAACAACTGGCTGTGAAATGGGGAATGTAGCCATGGTACTGTGGTTCAGGTACAGAATGATAGGTGCTGGTCTGGCACACATTAGTAGCCTTGAGTGACCACATGATGCTGCATGATGATGGCTCATGGTACTACATGCCATCCAGTTACAGTAACCACAGTACTACACATAGCATTCATTGTTATACACCTCAATGCTGTGTGTGTGCAAACATATGCACCTATACACAATATGCATAGCAATCACCATTTGCACAAAGTGGCACATATATGTCTTGTAATGCTATTGAGTGTATAAGTCACATTACACACACTGGGTATGTGTGATGTTTAATGTTGCAGTTGTGTTGTAGCATGCCATGTCATGGCTGGCACTGGCATGTCCACAATATGTTCTACACTCACCATAACTACTGTACAATGGCTATGTTGAGCAATGGTATTCCATCAGGTATACACGCACCACTCATCCTGTGTGTATACATAGCATGCATGAGCTAAACCTGTGTCTACAATTATCGGCTAAAGACACAGATGCTCTAATCAATAACGTTTAAATATGTGACACACAGATAAACATCCAGCCATGGTATGTATACCTGTGAGTGATGGTGCACAGTACATTGAAGAGCTTGTAATACTTGCACAGCAATGTTGTGTCCATGTACACACTGCATTCCAGGGTGAGGCCAATCACTGAACAACACACATGCATCAAAGCCATGTATACTGTTATTAGCAAGGACTGTCTACACTCGCACTGCATGCTGTTAAGCAACACACATCCTGCATGCTGACACGTGTGATATGACTGTTTGTCTTGTGATACTGTACCCCACCATCAACCGCTATTGGGTATGTTCTGGATTGCTGGTGGTGTGGGTGTGTGTGTGTGTGTGTGTGTGTGTGTGTGTGTGTGTGTGTGTGTGTGTGTGTGTGTATCTGCTTTAGTGAGGAGTGTATTTGTGTGCATGTGTGCATGTGCGCATGTGTTCATGTGTGCATGTGTTCATGTGTGCATGTGTGCACATGTGCATGTGTGCATGTGTTCATGTGTTCATATGTGCATGTGTGCATGTGTGCACATGTGCATTTGTTCATGTGTTCTGACATCATGTACAGGTCGTAAAGTGTGTTTCCTGTCTTCCTCTCACAGGTGCTGAGGTTGGGCTGGTTCACTGCAGCAGGGAATCTGATGTCACTGACACAAATAGTGATAATGAGGATAGGTGTGTTGAGACACAGGCATGTTTGTCAGGGTCTGTCGTTGGGCCACCAATCGACAGTACACAGCTGTCCACCCCATCTATGCACACAGTCATACTGCCAATACATCCCTCATCACCAATGCCCTTAGCTGAGGGACAGTCTACAGTCGGCAATGGTCAGGACAGTGTGGTACTTATGGCACATGCATCCGGACACAGCAGCCATACCCAGAGGTCTGGAACGGCACCACATAGGCAGATATCCAGGGGTTCTTGTCGGAGCACTGCTGGTCATCATGCCCCTTGCAGACATGCCACAGGTCTTACAACCTCATGCATGTTCCAGGCTGTCATGGAGGCACAGGCATGTATGGAACGGCACACCAGACAGGGACTAAGGGCACATACTGCTTTAAATGACAGTATCCATGACCTAGCAGGTGCCATCCATAATTACACTGAGGTCATGGATAGACGTTGGGGTGAGACATTAGATGTCATGTCCATTTGTCAGGGCAGTGCGGGATGGGTGAGACATTGACGTTGACATATGCCAGCAACATCAGCAGCTGGCAGTCACTGCAGACGTCCCTCAAGTCACAGCCACTCTCGTAGTGCCAGTACCAACCCCAGCAATGTTGGGGGTGGGCTGTCCATAGACCGTCCTAGAAGACCACATGCACATGGCTCTGGACAGTCCCAGCAGGGACCTGGGTCCAGTGTACATATGTCTACCTCTGAGGATAGTACTCAGTCTGGCTTAGTACCTGATACTGTCAGTAGCACCCCTGCCAGGCACAGGTACCATATCCATGGCCAGAGATGGTGATCTGTAAAGCCTGGCAGGTACAGTCTGTGGCTGTCCCACAAATCCCCATATATGGCAGCCACATGGTGAAACTGTGCGCATGCAGACACACACACACATAAACCAAACACCTAGGGCTAACACATACCCGCACACATTACATCAACATTGGCCCATACCAGTACTCTTGGCCCTCACACACACACACACACACACACACACACACACACACACACACACACACACACACATATGTCGATTGTATGGCTCAATGTAGGCCTCTAGCAAACCAACAATGCATCCTGTGCATATGATAAAACCTGGGCCACCTACTGTCATCTGTAAGATTGATGCAGGAACAGGCTAACATGGTGCTGATACACAGGGTGACTTTATGGCAGTATAGCAATGTTAGCATGTTGTCAGCAGTAAAGTGTAATGTTATCCTTAAAGGTGTAGCTGAGCAGGCATGATACATTAAAGCTATGATTGCCGATGTAGTATTGTTTACACCAGTGTTAATCCCAACAGTGTATTGTCTGCCCACGTGCCATTTGGCTGATGTGTGTCATATTGGCAGCATGTGTTAGAGAGTGGATAGTATGTGTGGGATGTGTGAAGCACAGGTTTGCAGGTGTACATTTGTGAACATGGTGGAGGTGCACTGTCTGCATGTACGTGCACAGTGGACACATGGGCAGGGTGATATGCCCTGTATTACACAGTGTTAACACTCCATAGTTTCTATTGGTGGCCAGTATGCATTGTACTACACACATTTTGGAACTTGGGTACACATGTGTGTATGACATGGTTTGACACTGTGCTGTGGGTGATACTGTTACTATCTGTCACTGGTTTGCATTCTGGTAGTATACATAACCTCTACAGCCTGACCATAAACAATCGTTAGATGATGTCTTGACAACTGACACACAGATGTAGGACACACAGTAACATTTGTACCCTTCAGGAACTATACTATGCCAGTAACCAGTGGTGTTCACCTGCACCCATTCCTGGGACCACTCCTGATTGCCATATAGGTCACTTAAATACAAGCAAACACAGTAGGGATATGTCCGTCCACGTCTGGGAATGCATACTGTGGCCTATAATGCATTCTCCAGATGACACACACATCCTCCACAAGGGTATCATACAGACAAATACCTGTTGTCAAACCCATGCTGTAAAGCTATAAGCCAACTAAAGCATGGTCATCCACCTTTACAAAACATAGTATCCTCACAGTACCACATAGTTAGTAGCCCCCAACATGTTGACAGGTACCGATTTGTACATACAGCCAAGTGTTACATCATCTCTCCTTTGGTAATCACATTTCCAAAGGTATTTTGAAATCACATAAGCAATAAGGGGTCTGCATGCATATCCACAAAGGTTGTTGTACACCTATAATGAAGAACCATCATTGACAGACTTTGCTGCGTTTGAACTGGTCTGGAATATACCTCAGCCATAAACCCTCACTCACACTATTCAATAGAAACCGTAATAAGTGTGTGTGACACTGATGACCTAGGCCAGGGATCTCTGCAGTGGCTGTGCTTATCACAAGCATACAGATGTGACCTAAGGTCTGGAAAGCGGCAGCACACTCTGGCAAAGATAACAGATGTGTTCATGGAGAAAGCAGAGTTACAACCTATGAAATGATTGAGGTCACATGTACGTATATGTATTTGCCACACAGCTACCTGACGTGCAATGGACATACTGTTGTCATTGTGATATGTCATACAGTAGTAAAAGCAAAACCCACAACACAGTGACCAACTGTGTCACACACATAGAACACACACACACACACATTCACCAAGTGCAGGATTCAAACTCCTACCTAACTACTTTATGATACTAGAGCGGTACGAATTTACACGATGCACTTTACACATTACTGGGAGTTCCTCTTTCCACAGGTATATTTGTAGGATGGTGACATCATTGGACTTGACAAAGATAAGTATACCACTTTTAAAGTGTTGTAGTTGTCTCCAAAAAGGTTGCTCCTCTACAAGGAGATACACACACACACATACAGTTGTCAAGTACAGGATTCAAACCCCTACCTAATGATACTAGAGCAGTATGCATTTACATGACATGCTATACACATTACTGTAAGTTCTCCTTTCCACAGGTATATTTGTGAGGTGGTGACATCATCAGACTAGACAATGTGGGTTACATTAGCTGACAGGTGGGCTACATAGAAGGAATATGTAAATACTTTGGCAATGTGATCTTCAAAGGAAAGTTTACTATCTACCTGGGTCCCCAGGGCCATAATTACATTCTCCGTACATGCTGGATTAACACCTATGTGGTAATTTGTGTGCACTTTGTTTTATCCAAAGGGGATGACTATGCATTCTTTGGCATTCTGCTTGAGGGCATTGTGTTGACACCAGGTATCTGTCTCTGTAAGATCCTTCTGTAGGATGTCTGTGTCAGCCGTGGAGTTGGTTATGGACCACAGTTAGCAATCATCTGTAAACATGTTCAGCCATACTCCTCCCATGCTTGCCTGTACCTCTGAGCAGTATCTACTGAACAGGTGGGGTCCCAGGACCAATACCTGTGGGATGCCATTTGTGACTGGTTTAGAGTCGGACATGGCACCCGCAACTCTGAACATGTGTGTTTGCTCTGTGAGCCAGTTGGCCACCCATCCTGTGACATAGCTGTTAATGTTCAAGCTGGTAAGCTTGTCCATGATGCCAGAGTGGGGAATGGTGTCGAAAGGCCTTAGTGAGGTCCAGGTGGTCTGTGTGGACTACTTTCACCTCCAGCTATGTCCTTGGTAACTGTTTCAAATAAGTCAACTAGGTTTAGGAGCCAGGATCTACCTTTAACAATGCCAAGTTGGGTACAGTCCAGTGTCTGGATGTCCCCAATGTCTCTGTTTGTGGGTTCCATGATTATTTGCTCCATAGCTTTGCAGATCAGGCTGAGTAGACCTATAGGGAAATGGTTTCCTGGTTCTGTTGTGGCACCCCCTTTGTGGAGTTGGATGAGTGTTGCTGTATGCATTCTCTGGGTACATAGCCTGTGGTAAGGTTGAGTCTGGACAGTGTATGTAGGTGAGGGTATAGTTCCTTTTGGGGCTGGTGTAAGTCGCAGCCTGGGACACCATCCAGTCCCATTGATGCTTTGTTCTTAGCTTTGTAGAGGGCTGTTTTGACCTGCATGTCCATGAAGTCTGGTGATCTGCATTCATCTGGGATGGACACAGGCCCTTTTGGGGGTGATGGGGGGAGTTTGCACTGAACTTGTCCCCCAGGATGTGGGCAATGTAGGTTGGTTCAGTGTATCTTTTTTCCATTTTGCAGCAGCTGACAGCATATTTGAGAGTTGCCACCTAAATGTTTGGTATAGCTAACGAAGGCTTTGTGGTTGTTATTCTTACATTCCTTGGCAATTTGTCTTTAGAAACTGGCCTTGGATTATTTTATGAGCGATCATTGTTTCTTCCTAATAATGATCAGTGATGCCTTTCCTTTTGTGAAGTTTGCTCTATCATGTGTTCGTTCCCTCCTTCTGTTGTCTAACTTATTTATGTGCGACGACCACCAGATTGGTTTCCTATTTTTGGAGGAGTGCATCTTGGTTTTATTTGGCATGTCTCGATCCATGCATCCCTGTAGATGCTCATAGAATGCACTTGTAAATGATTCTGCAGATTGTACAGCATTATCCTATAGCAAGGGTGCTTTTGAACTTTCCACTTTGGTCTTGAGAAGAGTGCTGTTTGCTTTAGAAACTTTCTTCACAGTGGATTCCTTGACTGTGGGGGGGGGGGGCATGATGTGGATGTCCAGTGTGATTACTTTATGATCTGATATTACCAGCGAGGTGTTTATCTCTGTTGTGCAACACTGGTACCCCATGTTGGTGATGATCAGGTCCAGTATGTTGTCACCTCTAGTGGGTATGGTGGCCAGCTGTTCCACAGCGTTTGAGTTTTTAAACTCTAGGAAGCATCGGGCAAAGGAAGTTGTACATGAGTGATTCTCCCAGTCAGTGTTTTGGTAGTTGTAATCTCCTCATATAATGGTGTTTGGTAGGACCTTTATATTTTCCACTGTTCTCAGGAATACTGAGTGAGGTTCCCTGAAACAAGGTAGGTGATCTGTAGCAGGCTACAATCTGATAAACAGCTTTGCCCAATGTTAGTTGCACTTGCATGGTCTCCAAGGCCTCATGCTGTGCCACTAACCTGAAGGTGTGGGTATCCATAAGGTAAATGGATACACCACTTCCTTTTGTATTTCACTCTGAGCTTTGGGGCCAAAGATCAGAGGGATTGTGAGCGTTTTAAGTGGAGCATGTTCAACAGATCTGTGTTTGACATAGCTTTGTATGTTAGGCAGAGATCACCTCTGAGTAGGCGATATGCGAGAGATCACAGCTGGAGCATTTTGAAACTATCTGTGTATGGCATGTACTTCAGGCTGCTAATGCTATTTGTGAAGTACTTCTGCAGGCTTTCCAGTTGTTGTAGATGTCTTGTGAGGTACATAGCAAAAGGGGCGTTACACTCTATTATGGATCTAGTGAGTGATGAGTAGAGGGGAACAATGTCCTCATCTATTCTGCATGATACACCTTTTGTGATGAGGTGTGCCACATAGAATGATTTCCTGACTACTGCGGGGATGTGATTATCACAGGTGTGTCCACTGTCCACCTGTGACCCAAGGTCTCTTATTACACTTTCAGTGTTAAGTATACTACCACCTATGTCGTAGTCCATGGCTACAGAGATTTTACCAAAGGGGATAACAATGCACATTTTGGCATTGAGCTTGAGGCTATGGCTTTGACACCAGGCATCTGTGTCAGTGAGGCCCTTTTGCAGGATGTCCACATCTTCAGTAGTTTCGATTATGGCTTCTAGTTTGCAGTCATCTGGAAACTTCATTAGCAACAGACCTTCCATGTTAAAGTTTGCTTCAGGGAAGTAGATACCAGACAGGACAGGACCCAGGACTGAACCCTGCGGTACTTCACTTGTCTCTGGTCCAAAGTCATACTTGGTGTCTGCTACTTTCACAATGTGTGTTCTGTCAGTTAGCCAGTTGGCAACCCATCTTGTGCCATAGCGGTTTATACCTAGTTTAGTGGGTTTATCTATAATTCTAGAGTGGGGGATGGTGTTGAAAGCCGTGGCAAGATCTACATAGGCTGTGTGAACCAACTTACCCTTGTCTACGGTTCTGGTGACTGCTTCAATTACATCTATCAGGTTTAGGAGACATGATCTGCCTTTTACAAACCCAACATGGTTGTGGTCCAGAGTTTGGAGATTACCAATGTCATTTTTTATAAGTTATATGATGATACATTCCATGGCCTTGCAGAGCAGGCTCATCAGGCTAATGGGGCACTTGTTCCTGGGTTCCATGGTGGCTCCCCACTTGTGTAGTGGGATAACTGTTGCTGTGTGCCATTCAGCAGGCACAAAGCCTGAGGTGAGGCTATGACTTAACATGGTACATAGGTGTGGTGCCTGTTCGTTCTGTAGTTTGTGTAGAACACAGCCTGGGATGTTATCTGGTCCCATGGATGCTGTGTTCCTGACTTTGGAGAGTGTGTTTTACCTGTGCAGCCGTGATAACAGCAACTTTTCAGTCTTCCATTATAGAGATGTGCTCTTTCATGGGTGAGAGCGGGGTAAAGTTAGCACTGATCCTATCTGCCAGGATGTTGGCAATATCAGTTGGGTCTGTATATTCAGTGCCATTGTGCTGTAACTCAGAGCAGATCTGAGTGTTGCCATTGAGATTCTTGACATAGCTATAGAATGCTTTGTGGTTGTCTTTATAATCAGTGACTATTTTGTTTTCAGAACCAGCTTTGGAGGATTTCGTCATGGATCACAACTTCTTACTGATGTTGACCATGGAGCTCCTCCCCTCATGGGATTTTACCCTCATTTGCAACAGTATTTTCCTTCTGTTGTGCAGTTTGTTTATGGCAGGGGAACACCAGATCGGCTTGCTTTTCTTGGAGGATAGCGTCTTAGTTCTGTTTGGGATAGCATGATGCATGCAGTCATGTAAGTGCTTATAAAGTGCAATTGTGAAGGATTCAGTAGTTGTAACTGTATTTCCATCTGAATGGGTGTCCTGCAGTTCAGCACTTCTGTCTTAAGAAGCATAAAGTTGGCTTTGTAGACATTTTTAACATGGTTTCCTTAATGGGGTGTGTGTCCAGGATGTGGATATGTAGGGTAATTAGCTTATGGTCAGATGGGACCAATGAGGCGCTGACGTCAGGTGTGGAACACTGGTCATGCAGGACAAACCAAACCCCGTAACCAACACAAATAACCACAAAGTGAGCTAAATGCTGCTCATTGCCAGTAGTCTCAGCCTCAAGATGCACACACTCGAGGCACTTCTCATTATGGAGAATATTGATATCTGTGCAGTATCAGTTACCTAGTTCAAGGCTCCAGACAGCACACCAGCACTACCAGGATAGTACTCATTCCATACCTTCCAGCATCAGATCCTGAATCATAGCACATAGGGTGAGGATGTATCCATATTCCTCAGGGACACCTACACCTCTCTCTACATGCTCTCTACAGGATATGTGCCCATAGAATGTTGCACAGCAACGTTCTTCACACTCCATAGGTGTAGGGCCACAAAAAGACCTTGGCATTCATGCTGTATGAGCCTGACAAGTGTGTTCTGCAAGGCAATGGAGCCAATCATAATGGAAGTCAACAATACAGAGATTGGGAACTTCACACAGTTAAGCACACCCAGTTTGGCTTCGTCAAATGCAGACCACGCCTCCTGAACTGGGAAGATTTGTTTGACAGTTACCCAGGCTACAGATGATTGAAATGAGCTCCACACAGCCTACCTATACCTCGCTAAGGCCTTTGATACCACTCTCCAGTCAGGTATCATAGATGAACCCACCAACCTGGACATGAATCCATACATCACAAGATGGATTGCAAACTGGCTCACAGATAGATCCCACACATTACGAGTTGCTGGCTACATGTCAGACTCTACACCGATAACGACTGGTGTCCCCCAGGGTTTAGTCCTGGGGTCCCTCCTGTTTGGTATAGACTTCTCAAATGTACATGCCAACACAGGAGAGTTGTGTTTGACTAAGTTTGCTGGGAACTGTAAAGTGTTTGCCATAATATATTCCCTGGAAGACAGACATATTCTCCAGAAGGGACTCTATGAGACAGATGTGTGGTGTCAGGATCATGGCCTCAAGCTCACTGTGGAGGAATGCATAGTGATGCTCTTTTTTAAAAACAAAATACCCACAAACCACCACATGGGTGTTACCCCCTTGAAAATGACAAGGTGATAAGGGATCTGGGGACACATGTACATAGTCATCTTTCCTTTGACAACCATGTTGCCAAAGTGATTGGGAGATCCTACGTAGCCCACCTAATCAACAAAGGGTTTGCATCAGGATCCAAAGAGGTAGTGTTGGCAATCTACTCTTACATCATCAGACCCATCATTGAGTACAGTGCACCATTATGGATGAACTTGACTTAGCATATCCAGCAGCTGTAGAGACCACATATGTACCTCACCAAGAGGATTACTGTCCTCGAACAGTTGTGTTATGCAACACAACTGGTAAAACTAAATCTGTTCTTCATTGCGTTCCGTCTACTCAGAGGCACACTCTGCCTAACATACACAGCCATGTCCAACACATAACTGTTGAACATGCTCCATCTACACATAACATTGAGTCGCCCTACACATTCCAGGGATATGAACCTCATCAGGACGATGAGTACAACATGCTGGTGGGATAGAGTACTATCCCAGACACTTGCCTTACTGTGGAAAAGAGTCCCAAAGTACATCAGACAGAACCCCTCTTTGACACTCTTCAATTGGAACCTTGATGAGTGGATGGGAAACAGACAATCCATGCCAGGCATCACATCAGCAGCCCCACTAGAAGGGGGCTTAGGGTATTAACTATTAGGACTAGGCCTTGGGAGACTACCCAATGGTGGTGGTGGAAGCTACACAACTTGCGTAGGCTGATATATGCCTTCGTGGAGATAGTCTACTACATACCTATGAACCTCTGTGACAGGTGCATGTCTACAGATAGTAGATGTGTACTTCATTGTACAGTCATGATGTACAGCAGGCACATGGACCACATACACTGTAATGCTTACAGATACTGGTGGCTGTTATGTACAGTGGGAGAGATGTGCATCTCATGTCTTTCATGCCATTGGGATGTGTGCTGGGTGGGACATTCCTGGATGGCTCCCTGTCATGGTCACCCTCTTACACACATCTCTGCCCATCCATCTTTGGCTTATTATACTGTGTTCCCCCTACATATATATAGAGGTACATAGGTAGGTAATAGGCTATCTGCCTGAAGGCATATATTAGTATGGCCAGAGTGTGCAGCTATCACCACCCATGGAGTTAGTTCCCTAAGGCCTCTGTGTAGTAGAGCTGATGAAGTGATCCATGGTGTGACAGTTCAGTTTCACATACACTCATCAAGGCTCCTCTGGAAGTGTCATTGAGAGTCTCAGCTTAATGTCGGTTGGGAGCATGTTCCAAAGCAAGAGAAGTCTATGAGTTAGTAATGTATCCCTCCAACATGTTCTATTTAATGTTGTGATGATGATATCCCTAGAGCATGTGGTACAGTGAGCTTGGGTTTACTTCAGATAGCGCATGTACATCAGTTCTGCATTGGACATGGACCTGTCTGTTGGGCAGAGATCTCCTGAGTAGACAGTATGCAACAGAGTACAGATTGAGTTAAATTCAGTCTTGTTGCATGGGGCAACTGTTTGAGGCCAGTAATCCTCTTGTTGAGGTACTTCAGTGGTCTGTCCAGCTGCTGAGGGTGCATAGTCAGATTCATCGCAAGTGTGTTGTGGTACTCTCTGACGGGTCTGATGACTGATGTGTGGAGGGAACCTCCTTTGACCTACATGCAAAGACTTTGGCAGTTTGTGGGAACACATAGCATGATTTTCTAACCACTTTGTGAAAATGTTTCTGGAAGTGGAGATGACTATCCACATGTGTCCATAGATCCCTCATTATCACCTACATATTTTGGGTGTTGGTACCTATGTGGTAATTGTATGACTGTAGCTGGAGGCCATGAATTGTACACCACATATGACTGACTGAGACCCTTTTTAAGGATGTCTCTGTTGTCCCAAACATTGATTATGACAACTTTTTTGCAGTCATCCACAAACCTTGCTAAACATAGCCCTCGTGTGTTTGACTGTATTTCTGAAAAGTATACACCAGACAGGAGGGGTCCCGGGCCTGAGCCATGGGGGACAGCGGTTGTTACCAGCTTGAAAAGGAGACCACAGTTGTTGCCTTGTGGGATCTATCTGTGCCCCAGTTGGCAATCCATCAGATGACATACACATTTATGCACTGGTTGTTGATTTTGTGGATATGACATGTGTCTGTGATGTTAGATAAGGCCTTTTCAAGGGCTATGTGGGACATGTGTAGCTCATTTCATTGATATATGTCCTGGGTGACTGCCTTGAAAACAGTCTATCAGGTTTGGGAACCATGATCTGCCCCTGACCAAACCGGAATTGGTATGGTTGGGTGTTTGTAGGCTCACAATAGTTCTGCTTATGAGTTCCATCATGATGGACTCCATGGCCTTGCAGATCAAGCTTAATAGGCTTATAAGACAATAGTTCCTATGGTCTGTTGTGCAACAACACTTGTGGAGTGTGCCAAATTTTGCTGTAACGCATTCAACAGTTTCATATCCTGTACAGAGGGTGAGTCTCAACAGACTGTTCAGGTGCAGGGTGTGTTTGATTTGGAGTTCATATATGACACAGCTAGGGAAACCATGTCATCCCATTTTTAGTTTTTTTTTGTTTTGGTTTGGAAAGTGCTGTTTAACCATTGTATATGTGATTTCTGGGTTTTCACAATCTCCAGGTATGATAATGAGCCTTTTTGTCAGTGAGAGGGGGGTAAATATGTATGAACCTGTCTGACAAGATGGTGGCAGTGTCAGTCATGTACATGTATTCCTTTACAGTTTGCACTGACTCAGAACATATATGTGTTTACATTGATATATATGACATTGCGAAAGAAAGCTTCATGGTTCTCTATGGACTCTTTGACAATATTTTTGCCAGAACATGGGTTGGATAATGTTAGGAGTGCTCATTGTTTATTGATGATACTGATCGGAGATTTATTGATCTTCTTTGAATTTCCACTTTCTTTGAACAACTTAAGTGCTTGTAGTACATAATTCGATTATGACAGGAGTCCAATGTATTATGTGGGTCTGTTTTCATATAACTGTGTGCGCAAGGCAGGTTGGTGAATAGTGACAAGTTTCTCGGGTATGAACTGCAACTAGCAGATATGTGTGGCCCACCACTGTACTCAGACATGGCCTAAGTGTGTGAGCATGCCCAGTATGACCTTTCAGTATGTTGTTGACTGATGTTTGCTTTGTTTATTTAAGTGTGTGAGCATGCCCAGTATGACCTTTCAGTATGTTGCTGACTGAAATTTGCTATATTTGTTGAAATGTGTGAGCATGCCCAGTATGGACATATATACTATGTGTGTGAAAAATCAAGTGGATTTTTACTTCAGGGCTCACCTTTGTGTTGTACATCGACAGGAAGCACGCTGTGCCTGCAGGGCTTCCATGAGTCACTTTGCATAGACTTATCAACATTTCTACATACAGGGGGGATGGACAGCTATTATTTGTACATTTCTACCCAGGAGGCACACCTGATTGTTACTGTGGGTGTACATAGGATGAGGGGTTCAGCTGACTCTTATACACATTTGCTAGGCCTGCACTGCTATGTCAGGTACTCCATTTCAGTCTGTACTGTTGCCTATCGTACTGGCCTGAGGCATACGACTGTACTATAGAACTTAGCTTCCCATTTTACATATATTAGTTTGTGACTTCATAGCCTACCCAACCCACATCACACTGCCTGGCCTGCTGTTATCTGTCTGCATAGGTCTGAGGGGAAGTTCAGAGGGCATGATACAGCATTTGTTTGTGTTTGCGTTAGTCTACAATTGCCCTGCTGTGTCTGTGCCAGTGAAATGCTGTCATGGCTTAGTGGTTCAGTACTGTGACTATAGTGCACAGTATCCTGGGTTTGAGCCCTGTCACTGCTTTTTATTTTCCTGCTGGGCAGACCTGACTGGTTAAGGAACAGTAAAGCAGGTGTGAGCACGTTTACCTGGCTTTGCTCGACTTTGCCCAACATTGCCCAACGTTGCACTGGTTTGCGAGGCGCGCAGCTCTGCGCAATTGTGCTTAAATATGCTAAATAGTGGTAAAATGTGCTTAGCACTGCTTTATATTGCTTAAAATAGGGCAATTATGCCTCAGGTGGTGCTGCAGGGCTGCTTATGTCAGATGCACATGGTACACTCCCTATACATGTTTGATAACAGGTAGTGTCAAGTTAGGCATCCCTTTTATTGTATGTGCGAGTCAGAGAGAGGTGTCATTTCCAGGGTTCCTACTGAGTCAGTATATGTGCTATGCGTTGCCTCTTTGCCAAGGCCAGGGCTTACTGGGCATGCCTCCTTCTGCCTACTGGGGCAGGCTCAGGTTGTTCCTCATCTGAGTCACGCTGTGCCTGTGAAAGCCTTGGCAATGGTGGGGGGCTGTTTGGCCCTGCCCTATGCTGTTTCTGCTGCAGCAAGGCACATACCATGACAATTTGGGTATATGTAGTTGGTGAGTACTGCAAGGATCCACCAGATGTGTCCAGGCACCAGAACTGTGACTTGAGCATCCCGAACACACGCTCAATAATGTTTCTTGTTTGTGCGTGTGCCTCATTATGGAGTTCTTGTTCGGGTGTGTGTGCATTTCTGATGGGTGTCACCAGCCACGGCTCCAGTGCGTATCCAGCATCCCCCACTAGGTGACCATCAGGGATGTCCCCATTGACAAATCTCTGGTACAGCTGCATCAGATGCCAGATGTGGGAATCGTGATAGCTTCCAGGGCAGCCAGCACACACATTCATTATTATGCCCTGGGCATCGCACACAACCTGGCAGTTGATGGAGGGGAAGCCCTTGCGGTTGATGTAGACTCTACCCCACTCACCGGGTGGTGCTTTGATGTGTATGTGTGTGCAGTCTATTGCACCCACCACCTCAGGGTATTCTGCTATTTGATGGAAAAGACGCATATTGCTGGCCAATGCCTCACTATAATTGGGGAAATATACATGCTCACTGACATGTGCTGACATGGCATCCAGGAACTTGTGCAGTATCCTGGATGCTGATGCCTGTGAAACCACTATAATATCACCTGTTGGTCTCTGGAAGGTACCTGTAGCTAGTATTCATAGGCCAGTATCCACTGGGATGGGTTTGCCTCTGTTGGTTCTGTGTGTGAGGCATGGCCGGCACAGCTCAACAATTTGCTGCAGGAGGTCTCTGTCCACTCTATAGCGCTCCACTATCTCCAGCTCATGTAGCCCCTGGTAGGTTACCCTGGGCCTGTACACTCTTCTCCGTCTCCTCACTGTGGGTTGCTCAGCAACATTCACAACATCACCATCCTCAGCACCTTGCACATGTTCATTTATGATAGCTATAGCAGCCCCTAACATTTTGTCAGCCTTAAGCTTTTTAAGTTTTCACTCTTTGTATACTGCAGTGTTGCAGAGTTCTTGTGAAAAAACAGGGTTTAAAGTGCTTGGTTGGGCTGGGCTAGTCTACTGCCTGTGTAATTGGCTGATTCTGATATATTTCACCTGGCAGCTCTGCTAGTTCTCCTTAGTTAACTTCCTACTACTTTTTTTCCTTCCTTTTTCCCTTTCTGTTTCCACAAGGGGCAGCAGCGTGCAAACAAGCACACACCAGCGCACATGCGCGCACACCCACGCACACATTGTGTGCCTGTTTGCAAGTAATTTCAGATATATCCACGGTGTACACCTTTGGTTTCTTGCTTTCAGCTAGTAGCACTGTACACACACCTCTTGCAATCCTGAGCAACTCAGGGCAAACACAAGCCACTGTGCTCCAATCACCATACAGTCTTTCAGACATACCCCCTCATGATGTCACCTATCTTCTACTCTACTACTACCCTACTCCTACTCTTACACTCTAGGGACATGGCTCATATGCCGGGAAAAATTGGGATTCACTATCCTTATCCTCATTTGCATAGGACTGCCTACTAATGCTTGGTTACATCTCTCACACTGATCTTCCCCCCTTAGCAACCTCTACTCAGTGGCCATGTTGTTTTCAGCCTGTCATTCACCTGCATGGTACAACAAGGTTTTTAGTAAAAATGCACATTTGTAGCTATTTTTCACTTATTTTCATTTTATTTAAAGCGCAGCATGTTTGCGCGTCACTGTGCTATGCTTAAACATTGGCGATCGGGAAAACAAAATTGGGATTTTAAGGATTTACAACATTTGCAAATGCCAATGGCCTTATATTTGGCCATTGGCATGCTTCCTCAACTAGATGCAGCCTTTATTTGGAGCTGTCATAGCTCCATTTAGCTATTTGCAAAATGGTACTCCGTTACCAACGAAGTACATTTCTGCAGATAACACTACTCTTACACAGACAAGTTAGTGTTTCCTGGATCGCAAATTTACCTCATTTGCATAGCTTTCAGCAGCAAATGAGGTAATTTGCATACCATAACACTGTCCGTGCAAGAGTAGCTTTAGAAGCTCTCATGCACGCCCCTGCCGGATATTGCCGAATCACTCGGCAGACATATTGCCTGTCTGCCGTCTTACACTGTTCTTACACTCTGTGCAAGCCTTCATAAATCCGGCCCTATTTGTTAATATGTTTTCAAAATGGATTCAAGAAATTCGCCTACTGAGCTTTGCTCTTCAGTGGGATTCCTTAAATTGGTTTCTTGAACCCATTAACAGTTTGTTTGTGACCTAACCGACCTAATCACGACCTACATTAACAATTTTAGAAAACTGACTGTTAATGATCTAATGTTAAGCTAAAAGACTGCAGTAATTGTCAGAAAAAACTATGGAACACCACAAATAATTTTAAAGAAGACTCCACCCAAACATCACAATGTTCTTAGCCTCCATTTTGCTGCCAGTCTGACAAAGGGTACTGGCTGCTGCCCACCATCGCCAATACCAATACAAGAGGCGGCCGGCGGTCGGTCATGAAGGCCCCAGACATGAGCGTAAGAGATGCGGCGTCCATGACGCCCGTCCGATGACCGTCTTTCTCTTTTAATGGTCCTTGCAAGCAGCTTGCATTGTCCATAGCAGAAGCGGGTTCTGGGTGTCTGCTTCGAGTTTTCAGACCTGGTGTTTCGAGGGCTAAGTACCGGAGCCGGAGGTTTTTTTTTGTTTTTTTTCTCAGTACATTTGGATCTTGTCAAAAAAAAAGTATTTCTGTATTTCTTGTGAAAAGTTAATTCCTCATAGGATCGTGGGAAACAGATTCCTCCCTTGTTTAGGGCCTGAGCACGGCGTTGTTGGGTTTCGCTTGTGAGCGGTTGCGGGGTGTGCTAGCACGTGCTACTTTTAACCAGCTGGTGTATGGTGCGTCAGACGCTAGTACTGCAAATAATTGGTGTTTCTAACAAGCGTTGTATTCTAGTAAAGAAGTAAGAAGTTAAGTGAGGTTCTGACAAGAGTGATGGGACGTCCTTGGTGGTCCGGACGGATGAGGGGCGTGATCAGTGGACTATTCAGTTCTCCCGCGGAGCCTTTTACACTACCAGAGTGTGATGGCTCTTTCTTAGGGCAAATCCTGTGGGGCCTTTAGCTGAGGGCTGGGTCTAGCTTCTCCTGGCTCTGCCTCCCTGGGTCATCTCTGCCTCCTCCTGAAGTGGCTCCCTCCCTCATAGCCCCCTGCCTCTGGCTCTCTTTCTCCCTTTAATCCCATTCTAAGGATGCCCCTGCTGGATGTTAGCTTTAATCCCCAGGTAATTTTCCAGGGAGAGGCTTGAGTTGGAAGAGAGGAAAGTTTTCCAACTTAGAGACAGAGTTTTATGCCCCCCACAGGGAGTCCATTTCCTCCTCTGATTTCTGATGAAGCTGTTCCTCTTCTCCTCTATTCTGATTAGGAGGCTTTTCTCTCTACTTCCCTCCAGAAGATTTTTCTTTCTTTTCTGAGGCCGGATGAGGATTATCCATTTCTCCTGGGAAGGGGAAGATTAGATTAAACTGATTCTAAGGCTAGGAACATTTCAAATGGGCTTTGTTTTCTTATTTGTTCCCTCCCCTGCTGACTGTTGTTGATGTTGTTCATTTTCTGCCAGCTGCCCCCCTTGGCTATTCCCCTGTACCCTGTTAAACCCAGGATGTATTACAGGGAGGTATTAGAGTCACAAGTACTTGTATAAGACTGCCCCTGTTAAACCAGAAACATTTCTCAGGGTTCGAAAGTGCTCCTAAGTACTTGTATAAAGTCCTAGGGCCTCTCAGAAGGATGCTATCAAGGCTGATAGGTGGGGGTAAAACTGTATACCTCTTTCAGAATTGTTGGACAAGCAGGGAGAATTGTGTTTCAGCTGCTTAGGTGGGGTATCATTGTAAAAGTTACCTCTTCTACTGAATATATTAGATAGGAGGGCTGTAGGAGTTTCAGCATGCTCAGGTATCAGGTAATTACATTTTTTTGGTTGGTATGGAAAATGCCTCTTTTAGTGTGAGTTTCTTTGAAGGTATTGTTCTTCAGGGCCTGGAGGTACTAGTGCATACTTCAGCAGACATGCCTGGCTTAAAATGCGATCTTTGGTTTTCAATGTAATCAAGCTTGTTCCTTTGCGCCTTGACCTAATGTGTTGTTATGGTGGTGCCGGCAGTACAGTTCTTAAGAAAAAGATTGGAAGGAGTTGTTAAGGCTGAAGGATGTTTGGACTTTTGCAATCTGATGTTCTAGGGGTTCCCTCCGGTGGGTATTGCTCTCTCTTCCCTCTTAAGACCTTCATACTATGGGGACTTCCAGCACGAGGCGGGCAGGTTCTGCCCCTAAGTTCAGTTCTAATTGGCCTCTTAAGGATTGTCTTCTTCTTCATTCTAGGGGTCAGGTCGAGGGGCGTGGTAGAGGTAGGGCTTCTCTCAGGGCCTATTGCTTTGCTGCTGGGAGCTCTTCTAGATGGCCTAAATTCTTTTTCAAAGGGGGCATTTGGTTTCAAAGCAGACCTTGGGTTGGACCACATGTCTTCAGCTGCATTGACTTTGCTTTGCTTTGGGCTCAAATAGGATTTTCACACATTCCCTCCTTCATTGGCATTGCCAACTACTGGATTTCTGGGTATTTCTGTTTATAACTTTCGAGAGGCTTTTTATTGCTCCAGAACTTATTCACTCCAGGAGGTTCCTTCGGATATGCCTTTCTGGATTTAGGAAATGTACAGGCCTTAATTGCTTCTCTGGGATTCTGGATTTACTGGGCAAAAGTTTTTTCTCTTGGTAAGAGGCAATCAGGGAATGTTTCTATCAAGACCAGAAGGCCCAAAAGAGGAAATACTTGGAGTTTCAGACTGATTTATCCATTCTATCAGTTCTTCACATTATTCTGCTTCCTCTATGCCGCAACTGCAGTTGCATTAAATTTGGGAGGTTTCTCGGACTGGGAATTCTATGATGGTGACTTTATATCTGCCCTTGGCCTATTGTCACATTCCTATCAGGACCAAAGCTTCATTGGCTCCATCAGGACGTTTTCATACAAGTAATCGGAATCTGCATTTATTTTGGCTTATCTACTGCGCCAGAGTATTCACAAATGCAAGGGCCTCCTCAGTCGACAGTTTTCTGAGACTAAAAGTAATTCACCTTCTGGGTTATCTGTTTCTCTAGTTTGTGATACAACTAGCAAAGGCAAGCAGCGAGCTTCACTTGTGTGTGCTCTTGTATGTGATGACACCATCAGAGAAACCTGGAAATCTTCCTGCAGGCTGCATACCAAGTAGTTCAATACCCTCACAAGATGCAAGGGTTTCTGGGCAAGAGACTGAATTCAGCTACTCAGATGGCATTTCTTACCCCGGACTAAAAAGAAATGTTCACCAATGCACTGCAACAGCTATCAGGTATAAATACAGGCTGACTGACAAGGGACCACCTATAAGAGCAATAGACAGTCATTCGAGCTTGCATTCTAGTACTTCGGGGCTGCAACTGCAAGGGCTCAGGAGCTGCTTCTAATCTCAAAAGCGTTTGGACTTGCACCAGCCACAAGTTGGACACTTAACGAGAGATGGGAGCACCATTTAGAAAGGGCATTCAAAGACAAACATGTCACCTAAACTTTGGCCTCTCAACATGCCAACCACCAGCATATCAATCAACAAGCAGGGAAGGCAGTCAGAGTTGCACTGGGGAGCTCTTGGTGCATGTTGACTATTCATTGGCTTTGGCCAACTCAGCGATCACATTGCTGTCATGTGGTAAATCCTCTTTACAGTTCAATTTTGCATTGAAATTATTCTGCTTGAGCACACCAGGACTGGCTTGACGCACAGTCTCACTCTTCGAGCCTGAGTACCAACTCAACAGATGGGGGAACTCACATTTTGGACCCTCAAGATGGAACAAGAAATTCCATTATCAGTTAACCTCAGGGGATGCCATAGTCACTATCTCTTTGGGAGATCTGCCGAATGCTGTTCTGAAGTCTCCAGATGTTCTTCTTGCTGGAGTGCACGGATTCCTCACTTATGAAAATGGGAAAACTAGATGTTCTTCAATTGACCCTGGCCTACACCTCCCAGCCTCTGTTGATGTCTCAATTCTCCCATGAATCCTTCCATGCCAGTTGGACCTTGACAGACTTGCCATTTCTCATATTTATCTAGAAAGGCTCATTAGCCCTACACCAGTTGGAGCAATTCATTGAGTTATGCCTTTCTTCCTCTCTACCACGATTTTGAACTTATTTTCTCAAGATTTTCAGTTTAAACCTTGCATGATCGCCCATATATTGCTGATACAGCCTCAGCTCGTCAGCATTGTTTTATGAGGGGTTTTGGAGTCCAATTGCATGGTTTGCTTGGAAATTTGGAAGCCAGGCTTGGTGAAGTTCAGAGTTTCTTTGGATTTCCTCCAAATATTTTTTGCAATTTCACCACCTGACAACTTTGAAAGCATTCGACCTTTACTATTTTGTATTCATTTTAACTATTGCAGCAGGGGTTTTGGAAGTCTTCTGTTTGAGGCAAGCGTCTAGTACTGCTGGTTATGCTCCTGATGCCAATTTAAGAGATTTACTCTTTTTGATTGTCCAGCAAGGCTTTGATGTCACATTGTGGCATTTGACTTGTACAACTGACTCGCCTACTATGTGGTGGAGGAGGGGTTTGACCTTGCCTCTCTTGGAAAAGTGCAGCTTGCAGCTTTTTTGAACTGAAATGCTTGAAACCCTCCTTTGCTTTCACATCATGTGCTTTTGCAGTTTCTTGGGGGCAAAGACCATAAGAGAGTTGGGAGGCTTTTACTTTTTCCTTTTCATCTTAAGGTGTTTTTGAAAACTGACTAATGGACCTTTATAGGCTTGCCTGGTTTGCTGAATTACCCATTTTATCTGGAGACTGCTTTTGCATGGCTTGGCCTTCTACTGGCAGAAGGGGCTGGCCAATGCTTCACTCTACAATACTTGGAAAGTTAATTGATTGTTGTGTTGCGCTTTTTTCCTCAAGCACGCGGAAAGCTGTTTTTTTTGTTAAGGTGATTTTGAATGAACTCCATGTACAATCTATACAACTTTCCCAACTTTTTATGCTATTGGTTTGCTGAAGGGATCTCTCATTCAGTTCTTGGATGCTACTGAGGGATTTAAGGTCATTTTTGTTCAGAACCAAACTAAAGGGATTCTAGAGGCAGCTACTTTTGTTTACGTTAGCTACCTTTCCTGCATTGGATATTGTCTCTCTTTTTTTTATTTCAGTAGTTGGCGCCCAATTTGCTTTTTGTTAGGGTCATCATGGTCTTTTTTGCGCTACAGGATCAGACCTCATTCTACTTGCTAGCAGCTCTGACCGATCTCCCTTTTTTTTATCCAGTAGCTACTATCAGTTAATTTTAGAGGATGTTGGAGTTCTGCTTTTTTACCTTAGGTATCGGCTATCATATACCTAAATATTCTTTACTTTCTGTTTCCAAAATGTGATGTTCCTTCAGAGTAATCCAGCATTAAGTGTCACATACAGAAAAATCAGAATTTAATAGCTATTCTATTCATTTTATACTTGAACTTGTTTATTTTTGCCTTTTTGTGGAATCTCACATTTTTCCTGTGTTTGTCTCATTATCTGTTACATCACAAAAGTTAAGATAAGGAGAATAATTATGTTAGGCCTCTGAGTCTAACTACATAACCATTAAAAATAATGGTTCTTAAACATGGATATTTAAATGTGCCATTTCAGTCATAGATTGCCAGCATCAGGTGTAGTGTAGCCTGGAGCAAGAGATCTGAGTCTGAACAAAAGCATGATTTTCAAGCTTAGTTTTCAGGTGTAAATAGACAACAAAACTCCACTCACACACTTTTTTTTATCGCAAGTTAGTAGCACTTACCGTTAATCCAATACTAAGAGTGCCACAAAGAGGGAAAAATAGTTTATCTTACTTTCCTGGGTCACTGTGAGTATTTAGTTTTGTTTGTTTATTTTTACACTGTATTACTGTAAAAGTACATGTTATCTTTTTGTGGAGTTTCTTATAACAATTTTGCATTAAATACAGTATTTGGTTGAGGCAAGGCAGTGAGTTGGGGGAAGGATATGATTAACATCAGACATTGATTCTGACTAAATAATATTATAATGTGAATGCAACACAAGCCAACTCAGCCTAAGAAACACCTATTAATTATAGGCATCAGAATCCTCATACTTGGACATTGAACTGCAGCTATTAGTTTGACAAGAGTAGATAACTATGCCACTTTTTCAAACTTGCCTTAAAATGTTGTATCAGAGATGGCCACTAATAAAAATCAAATGGAGCAAAGTAATGAAAAATACATACTTATCCTGACTGTCACAATTGGGCAATCATAGTCCTGTTGTAAGATGATGGTGTGAGAGAGAGAGAGAAAGAGAGAGAAAATCATGTCTGCCTCTCATTGCAGGGCTCTTTTCCTGTTCCTAAAAATAATACCAATGAGGCTTTGACTAGAGAAAAAAATTACATGGCATAGCAACCATTATGGATGTAACAATTTAGAAAATAGTAACAACTACTTGCAACGATTCACAGATACTAGTAATGCAGGCAGTATAGTTCAAGATATGTGGAAAGAATATCTTTTTCTTCAGTTTTGGGGTGCAGTTTTCCTTTAAAGGAGATAGTTAGCCAACTAAGTAAGGTCAGTGTCCTCTTAATACCTCACTCATTTATGTTACCAGAGTACAATGGTCCCTATTGTAGCTTTCTGATGAGACATTTTATTTAGCTACAAAAGGTCAAAATGTCTTCTTAAGAAACCCACTGGGTACTATGATAGGAATTATTCATTTTAGTAGTATTATTTATGCAGTTTGTACTGCAGTGGTGGTGCTGTGGTAGCGTTGTCGCCTCACAGTAAGACGTTGCCCTGTTCGATTCTCAGCTAGAGCGTCTTCTGTGTGGAGACATGCGTGAATGGGCGTACCTTCATTGAAGGTTGTGTGTCAGAGCTGGCAACTCGGCACATAAAAATCTACTGCCAATCATTAGCGGACCGGAGTTCCACTGTGGCGACCCCTAACCGGGAAAAGCCGAAAGAAAGAACAACAAGTAGTATTATTTATGCACATGTAATCTGTGTCGCTTAGACTGGGCCATAAAAGAGCCTGTGCTCTCCAGCACCCCATACTACTTTAAACATACAAACAATTAAGTGTAAGTTACTACCATGATTGTGTTATAAACTGTAAGTGCTTCCATGGATAACACAATTAAAACTAAACCTGTGTGCAAAGCACTGAATAAAGCAAATTAGCAGTTTTATGACTAATAACTCTAGAAAGAAAAAAAAAGTTATAATCACTTATTACTGTGTCTTTCCATGAAATCTAATTTATTTTCCAGCACTCTTGAAAGTTTATAGTTTAGTATTTTATAGTATTTTTCCAGGAAAATAGAAAAAACAATGTTCCTAAATGTAGGATCACATTTGCCCAGCTTATGGATGACCTTTAGTCCACAAACATGTCTTCAAACCTAGAAAGACATATGACATCCAACCCTATAATCTATCAATAAATAGACTAAGAATGAATTCCACAACACTGGATGACAGTAACAAATCAGATAGGGGCACCATTCTCAACATTTTTTTAACTTCTAAAGAAAGCATTATACATCTCTGCCTGTAGTCTTGAAAAGCAGCATTAAATATATTAGAAAGACTGTAGGCTATATACAACATTTTAATTAATGCTACATTACCTATTACATAGCTATTAGTGAGAGACTTTACATTTCAAATAAGTCCAGGATTGTATTTTAGTTGATTATATTGATTAAAGTGAAGCATCAATTGACCAACCAACAACAGCTTTACTATGATACAACACCAGTTAGAATATCAAGGAAAAAAAAAACGCAGACCCTAGACACTATTCATGAGATGTTCTAGCTCATTTTTATTCTGTGCTTCTTGAGAGTAGCTGCAGGCTTTTGATCACCTAGTCTTTGGCCACTCAATGAAAAGAGATTTTTCAGCTCATCCTCTGAGAAGCAGTCACAAGTCCTTCTTTAAGCACTTAGCCTGGCACATTGTATAAGAGTCACCAAGGTATCAGACAGGCCTTCAGAACCTCTGGAAAATCTTCAGGGTGACAAGAGTGCATATGCCAGCTACAGGTACGGCTGTGAATATTGCAGTATATGGGCTACCTGAAAACACCGAATGCTGACAACGCCGACAATGAGATAACCGACACAGGAAGATCGACAATGGAGATGACTGATGATTGAAAATCCCAATGCCGAGAACACCGACATGTTAAGGTAAGTGTGTGATAGTGACGGACGTTAGGGTCAGGGTGCAGGTAAGGTAAGTGTGCGATACTGACAGACCTTAAGGTTAGGGGCGGGTTAAGTGAGTTAGGGTTAGGGTTAAGTGAGTTAGGGTTAGGGCACGGTTTAGGTGAGTGTGCAATAGTAACGGACCTTAGGGTTAGGGTTTGGGTTAAGGTTAGTGCATAGATAGTTGTGTATGTAAGGTTTAGTGTAGGTTTGTAAGGTTTTTGGTGTGCTTGTGTTGTGTGCGTGATTTACGGAAAAGGTATTTGTTTTGTTTTGTTGATTGTCGGGATTGTGGTTTGTCGGGCATATGAAGTTTCGTGTTTGCGAACTTTCGGTTTTGTGGTGTCGGTTATCTCGTTGTCGGTGTTTTTGCATGTAAGTGTTTTCAGGTAGACCTATATAAATATATATATATATATATATATATATATATATATATATATATATATACACACACACACACACACACACACACACACACACACACACACACACACACACACACAGTGTGCCAGTATGAAATAAAGTTCTCTAATAGCTTTTAAAGTTCTTTCTTGATCTGAAGGATATTTTACTTGTGCTGACATCTTCATGGCAGTGCGAAGTATATTAAAGCTTTAAACCTGTAAAACATCTTGCACTTTTACTTCTCTTTTTTGAATGACATACCTTCAGACAATAAAGGGATATGCCAGCATTCTGATTTTACTGTCTGTCTCTATAGTTATATGCTAGATTAGGAGATATTTAACTGCATGCACTTCTCCCTCCTTTCCATGTGCTAAATGCTAAAACACTATTTTGAAATTTCAATGGATTCAGTCCCATGTGACAGCATTTACATTCAGGTTCCTGCCTTCTGAGGAATCTGTGTGCAGAACATGAAGCATTGCATAGAACTGCATGTAAAATAACTGACTGGGTTAAGATTGGGAAAGAAATGTGACAAAGCTATATATTATCACTCTACTTGTTTAATTTTAGATCCTGAATGTATCATGCAAACTTATTGGTTAGACAAATCAAGAGAATAGAAACAAAACTGATTGGAAAAATACTAACAACCTCAGATATGCAGACACCTTTCTGTTGGCTAAAAGTTGAGTATGAATTGAATATCCTGTTGATGAATGTGAAAGTATAAAGTATATGTTTTAGCTTGCTATTCAACACACACATGAGTGCACGCGTGTGCTTGCGCGCACTATAAAAAACTAGCAGTGTGTCATCTAACTTTATCATTTTTTGCAAATAGTTAGGGAAGAAGTGAAGCCAGTGGCATTTTTATTTTCCTTGGCCCACAAATCTCTTCTGATGGTGACTGTAGTCATTAAATTAAAAAAGTGTGCATCTTCAAAGGAAAGCTACAGACCTCATATTATCAACACTTCCACTAGAAGTAGGCGAAACTTAAAAGCACTGAGGATCAAATTTCCCAAACTCCATTTGCTGAAGTGTTTTTTGCAGGGTGGAAGCCTCTCACACCCCCAGAACATACATATACTAACTCCATGGACCTACCAACTGGAAGAAGGGGGAGATGGGGAGATTCCTCAAAAAGGGCATCGCTGCTAGCAGAACTGACCAACAGTGATTTCTTATGGAGGAACTCCATTGAACTGCAGACTGAACTCCGGGCAACTGAAGCTTGAGTGTTCAGTCTTCATCCACTTTCAGAAAAGATGCCTGTAGTCAAAGCCGTAGTTTTCCCAATAATAATAATAATAATAATAATAATAATAATAATGTATGACTGAGAGATCTGAACTGTAGCAGTGCGTACCAGATTGAACTGTGGTGTTAGAGAAATTCATGGATTGCACAAAGATTAAATTAGTCAGTACATAAGGAAATAAGCTAGAATCTTAACTGGAATGTCTGATAGTTGAACTAAAACTCAAGTATTCTGGCTAAATTATGCAAAACAGGATTCATTAGAGAAGAATGATTCTGGGAAAGATCAAAGACAAAAGGAAAAGGAGAAGCAGGGGCTAAAATTGATAGAAAGCATTACTGATGTAATAAATATGAGTCTGTAAGAACATTAAAAAATAGTTGTTGGCAGACAGACCCATATACTAAAGTCCTTGAAGTCATAAAGAGTCAGACTTGAATCAGACTTGACAAAATGACAAAACAACAATTTGTATTAATTTATGTAATTAATTTTACAATTCTTTTTTGAATTAGGGTACAACACTGATCCAAGTGAACCAATTTCTGGGTCAACCCAGGGGTTACAATGAGGTTTACAAAATAAGTGATATAAGTGATGCATACAAAAGATATATAGAGATGTATAAAACAAACATACCAGAATATATAAACGTTGTTTAACTATGAAATAACACTATAAATATGCAGGAAGTAAACTAAAATTGTATTATGTGCATTGTATTTATAATATTTATATAAAGAAATCCACATGCCCAAATTGTTAATCTCTTGTTAGCAGACAGGCAAAAATAAATGAGGGAAGAGAGGTCAGCTAAATTAAATTAAGTAAAAGTATAGAGAGTTATATTACTTGTAATGTAAGTATTTCAAATTTGATTCCTAGTAAATGAGACTTAAGACTGTATCTGAAGGTGGTATTGTTGGTTAGAAATTTCAGAATCAGAGGTGATTTCCATAATGTTGGTTCAATGGTAGAAAAGTTATGTAGCACAATGTAACTGAGTCTGAAAGGTTTACAGAATGCAAGCTCTGGGACTACCAGATTGTACATATGAATTCTCAAAGGTAGTTTGCTTGCCAGTGCTCGAGCATTTCAAGATTCAAAACTAGTCAAAGTCAAAGTAAACTTTATTGTCATTCAGATCAACAAATGCAGTCAATGGATGAAATTTAATTGCTGCAGTAAGTGGTGAAGGAAGTATATAATGGAAGAAAATAGGAATCTAAACAGATGAACATTTTTTTTTCATTGGAAGTCAGTTTGGTTATAGGCTGTTATAGCAATAACCCATGCCTGGCTGTGGGTAATGCTGGATTTACCCACGGTTGGTGTGGTTTGGTCATGAGGGTGAAGCCTGAGTGGCCAAACAAAAACAACTGTGGGTAAATCCAGCATTACCTACGCCCAGAAGTGGGTTATTGCTATTATACAATGACATTATTTAAGAAAATAAATACATACTTTTCTTACATAATGGCATTGTATAATGCCTCCTTGCTGCCCTTCCGCAGCTGTCTGGTATTCTGCTGCAGTTCTGATGTACTGCGCATGCGTATGCTTATGCAGTACATCAGAGCTGTGGGTGGAAGCAACGGGAAAGCAAGATCTCCATTGCTTTTTACAAAGTGTCTCGCTATGTTAAAGGAGTTTAACATAGCGAGACAGCTTTAAAAAAAGCAACGGAGAAACTCCATTGCTTTTTTTAAAGCTGTCTTGCTATGTTAATCCCATTTAACATAGCGAGACAGCTTTAAAAAAAAGCAACGGAGAAAGCAAGATCTCCGTTGCTTTTTACAAAGTGTCTCGCTATGTTAAATAAGTTTAACATAGCTAAACAGCTTTAAAAAAGCAATGGAGAAAGGAAGATCTCCGTTACTTTTTTTAAAGTTATCTCGCTATGTTAAATTCCTTTAACATAGCGAGACAGTGTCTAAAAAGCAACGGAGAACTTGCATTCTCTGTTCCTGTAAAAAAAACCTTATTTATTTATTTATTTATTTACATTTGTTGACCGGGAGTATCCAACTGGACATAGGTCCATTTTTAGCGGAGGCCCGGGGAGAAAAGCTCCACAGTTAAAATAAACAGACAGTAGTTACATTGCATTACATAGCGATTAACAATTTAACATAGCAATTACTTACAACATATTTACAGATGAAGAACATAGCACATCAGTAGACAACTAAAATCTTTATCTGTGAAGTACATAACAGACATTAACAAATGTTACAATAAGAAGTTCCTGCTGTATAATAAGTACTAGGCTTATGAGCATCTGAGCTTGCTATAATCAAGGTAGTTAGTGGAGTGGAAAGAAAGGTAGTGGTTGGATGGGGTGGGAGATATTAGAGTGGGAGTTGCAAGGGCATAGCCAGCATGTTTTTCCGGGCGACCAGACCTTTTTCCATTAGTATAAGTCTGATTTACAATGTGCACGCTGACCAATCAGCATGCACGTTTTGGAATATTAATGGGGGTCGTTGTATAATGATATAGTGATAATCATTTTTGGGGATATGGTGATAAATCTATAGATTTTAATGGGAATGACTCAAAGATAATTAGGATTGTTCTTACAGGCTTAGGCAAATAGGAGAACTAAACTGGAGTTGTGCTAAAAGGACTTCTTTGTCAGTTACAACTCTGATCACTGAAAAAGTGTGGTTGAAATGTTAGATGTTCATGGCTCAGAAGAATTGATAGTTATTGTTTTTTTTTTTTTTTTTGCTATGAAGTATAAAGTTGTTTTGCTCAAGCCAAAGTCCAAGATATTTAAAGAAAGATGTTATTTCTAGAGATTAACTGTTACGTTCCTTAATATTACAGTCTGGTGGTACATTTGAGAGTTTTTACTTGTAACAAATAACATGGATTTTTTATGAATTTAAAATAAGATTATTTCAGTTAAACCATGAGTTGGTGGAGGTTATTTTCTAGCTGGGTCTCTAGAGTACACTGAGCTGGCACAAGACCTATAAAGGACAGTATCATAGGATCAAAGGATCATAGGAGGTTGCTAGACTATCGACCCAGAGGTCATTTCAAGCCTAGCTGTTTCATTCCAATGTAATGCCAATAATACTCTAGTCAATACCCATGATTGTATTTAGTAATGACTGCCCATGTCCAGCAGGGTTGTGGGTACTATCCCTGGTAAGAATTTATAATGCCCCATCCACTCGTCCAGGCTCCTTTTGAACAGTGTAATAGAGGTGCTGTGTTTCACATGAATTGGCAGTCTATTCCAAAGACACAGCAGTCGCTGGGAGATAGACAAATTTGTCCCTCCAGCACACTCTATAAAAGTCACAGGCCATATTTAGAACCCTGGAATGGGTGGCTCTAGTCCTGTTTGATTTACGGATGTGCAGCAAATTCATTAGGTTTAGGTTGGAAATTGCTCTGTAAGCCAGGCATAAGTCTCCCGTAAGAAGTCCATATTATACTGAGTATAGTAACAGGGAGTTTAGTCGGTCTGTGTAAGGCACGTGCTGGAGTCCCTTGATCTTCTTTGTTAGAAACCTCTGAGGTCTCTCCAATTGCTGCAGGTGTTTCATATGGTACATGCCAAAAGGGGCATTATACTCAATTATGGGCCTGATTAGTGATGAGTATAGAGAAGTTATAACCTCCTTTGCTCTAGAGGCGATGCCTTTGCTAATCAAGTGTGCTACATAGAAAGCCTTCCTTACTACAGTAGACACATGGTGGTCAAAGTTAAGGTCACGATCTACTTGTAATCTCAGATCCCTTACCACTTCATAGGTACATAGGGTATTGTTAATTTGATAGTGTGAAGGGACATTGTTTTTACAGAAGGGAATGATGATGCATTTCTTTGCATTTAGTTTGAGACTGTGACTAAGACACCAGTTGTTGGTCTGCATAAGACCCTGCTGAAGTATATTGATATAATTTGGGGATTTGATAATTGCACGCAGTTTGCAGTGCATAAGACCCTCCTGAAGTATATTGATATAATTTGGGGATTCGATAATTGCACACAGTTTTCAGTCATCTGCAAACTTGGTCAGCCATAGCCCCTTAGTTTTGTCCTGAACTTCTGAGAAGTATATACCAAACATTAAGGGGCGCAGCACTCAACCTTGTGGCACCCCACTGGTGACAGGTCTACTGACTGATGTGAAGTCACACATTTTGATAGTGTGACTGGTTTGTGAGACAGCTGGCAACCAATCTTAGAACAAAGGGGTTTACATTCAATTTGCTAAGCTTATTGGTAATGCCTGAGTGTGGAATAATTTTGAAGTCCTTGGCCAACTCGAGGTATGCTGTGTGCACAGATTTGCCAGTATCAATGGTCCTAGTCACATATTCAAAGAAATCCACCAGGTTTAACAGGCAGGATCTGCCCCTGATGAAGCCAAATTGGGTCAGATCCAGGGTTTGGAGGTTGCCTATGTCTTTATTTATGAGGTCCATGATGATATGTTCAATGGCCTTACAGATGAGGCTGGTCAAACTTATGGGTCTATAATTCCCTGGGTCTGTTGCTAAAACACCTTTGTGGAGGGACATAGCCTGTGATTAGGCTGTGATTGAATAGGGTACTTAATGGTGATGCCAGCTCATGTTTTAGTTTGTTTAGAACACAACCTGGGATGCTGTCTGGCTCATAGAGACTGTGTTTTTCTTTTGCCTTAGACAAGGCTTTACTGTCCTGCTCTTCAGATATGTAGGGTGGGGGGAGAGGAGTTGGGGGCAAGGTTTGTGATAAGTTTGGAGGAGATAAGAGACTGAAATCTTCACCAAATCTGTCTGCCAGCAGGTTTTCTATCTCTACAGAATCAGTGTGTGTGATACCATTAATCACTAGTTTGGCACATGCTTGGATTCTACCTTTTAGGCTGCTTATGTAGTTGTAAAAGGCCTTATGGTTATTCTTAGCTGTGATTGCTAAGTTTTCCTCAGTTGCCTTTAGAGGATTTGACATGTTATCTTATTTGCCTGTTGAGGTTGAGGAGGGTGCTTTTCCATTTAGGGGCCTCAGCTTAGTTTTCTGAGACAGCAACATTTGCGTTTGTTGGAAAGTTTGTTGTTGCTGGATGTCCATCAGGGTGTTTTGTTTTTACTTGGGCTCTGGCTTTGATTCTCCCTCTGGAAATGCCTAGTCTTACAAGTGGTTGTACAGGACTTTTGTGTAAGCTTTGGTGTAGTTACCACTTTCAGCTGGGGGTGGAACTTGGAATGCTTTTATTCCTTCCCCTAGGAGGGTATAGTTTGCCTTGGTGAAGTTTTTTACTCTGACTTCACCCTTTGTGAGTTCTGGTGTTAGTGCCACTTTGAAGGCGACTGATTTGTGGTCCGATTTAACTAATGAGGGTCCGAAAGTTGTGGTGGTGCATCTATTTGTCATGTTAGTGAGGACCAGATCTAGTAGGTTTGTCCCTCTTGTTTGGAGTTTGAACAATTTGTTCTAGGGCATTTGAGTTAACCAAGTCAAGGAACTTTTGCACTAGTACATTAGGGCTAGACTAGGTTTCCCAATTGATGGTGGGATAATTGAGATCCCCCATGACCTGAGTGTTTGACAATATATTTATTTACTCCAGTTGGTAAAGTAGGCCTCATGAGCGTCATGATTCATGGAGGGGGATCTATAACTAGCTATGATTTGAATGGGGGTCTTACCACAGTAATCTGAACTTGGAATAATTCCATGGAGTTGTCCTGTCTAACTAGATGGGAGGTGAATTTATTTCTAAGATAGATAGAAACACTGCCTCCTTTGTTTCTCACATGTTCATTTTGCATTCTGAAAGTGTACAAAGCATTGTAGCCTTGCAAGGCTGGGATACTGTCTGAAGCCTTAAACCAGGTTTCTGTAACTGCACAGACATCTACATCCTCCAGTGATGGGAGTGCTTCCATGGCATGCAGGTTTTGGTTTAGGCTCTTAGCATTTAGCAGTAAAACCCTTATTTTGTTATGATTGGCAGTTTTGTTTTTGAGACCTTGCCTAAAAAGGCACTATGGGGGAGGCAAGAGCCAGCAGCTGAATGCCTAGTGATGCCAGATGTAAACCATCTCTGGCAAAGCAGCGAGGTTTATCGACTATGTCATCACAGACTGACAGAAACTGGATCCCCTTTGAATGACACCAAAAACTAAGCCAATTATTGAAAGCAATCATTTTTTGTTTATACTGTGGCATCATTCTAGGTGTGGGTAATATGCTGCTCAAAGCTAGGGACATACCTGCCTGGGACACATACTCAGAGAGCTCAGTCATGTCTCTCTTCATATAGTCCAGTGGGGTACATCTCAGGTCGTTCACTCCAACATGAGTTATGACAGAGTCATAATGGTAGTTGTTGCTGACAGACTTGAGTGCATGTGTGATCTGATGAATCCTGGCATCAGACAGGCAGATAACCGTGAATATAGCAGGAGTGGTTTGTTCGGTAGATCAAGTGGGACCTTAGGTATGACTAGGAAGAACAGCAACAGTAGCAGGAAATCAGTGTACAACATTTGTTATTCCTTGTCTACCAAATAGGTACTGTGGTGCAGGGCATGATATAAAGGCCATAAACTGCTTTGACCAAAAACATAAACATTTTAAAGGACTTTAAAATGTAATATACACTCATTCTACTTATTATGTAAATGCAGATACTAATATAAAGAAGTTGGGGAAATATCTGATATATGTTCATTATTACATAGACTGGTTTTGAAATATATCATCTTCCCTGAGTCGTTCTTTATCCATACAAAGTCATGATTTTGTACAAAAAGTGAGGGTCACATCATAAAATAGTGTCGGAGCTTGCATATATAAATGATGCTTTCATCTGAAATAACTGATGTATTCTTCTGAAAACATATACTAATATAATATATCTTACTCTATCAATGTTCTGAATAAAAAAAACACATATTTTAAAACGTGACTCTAATCTAAGGATTGTATGTGTGTCTGTTTTCAGCATTGTTACTGATTCCCAACTGAGAAGCCAGAAAGCAATTCATGAATGAACTTGTGCAAATTATTTCAGCAAAACAGAAAAAATATATAGGATTGTGTAACTAAACAATAATAGCAAAATGTAAGTGACATGAAT